>NC_091333.1:8157571-8215071 GCF_038502225.1 Cherax quadricarinatus | reverse complement strand
CTGTAATAATTATTGCCATTGTAATCTCAAGTTAGGCTTAAGCTTGCCTGCAGTATCTGCATAACCATAGGCTTTCTGCATGCTCAACCATATGTCACCCATCTCTGTACAAACACTGTATCTATGCAAATAAATCTTTGCAAAAGCATATCCTAGAAATTACCTGATAGGTTATTGCTAGGGCTTCTTCTGTGAGATAGTTATGTAGAAAAATTCTAGTGATTTACACTATTATTGATAGATGTGAAATTGCCGCCATCTGAAATACATTTATAACAGTATAATCTGCATACCAGGATATTTTTCTTCATTTCTGGGAGTCTTTTGTAGAGGAAAGGAGATAGACACAATAGAGGTAAATAAACCCAGCTATAGGCTTGGAATTCATATAATTGACATACAACTGTAAAAATAAAAAAAATATACAGTGGGCGCCGGCAGTCACCTCCCAATCGCGACCAATTATGTAAGTGTATTTATGTAAGTGTGTTTATGCGTGTATGTTTAAGTCTGAAATGGACCTATCTCAAATTCAATATTCCTTATGTAGGAACAAATTCGTTTCAGTACTGGCAGCTGAACATACTTCTGGAATAAAGAAATATAAATAAACGAGGTCCACTGTATATATAATAATCAATAGTTCTTACAAATTTCCATCAAATTGATTTTTGAATTATTTACTAAATATATGGCATATTAACTAATATGTATATTTGATGCATAAAAGTTTACAGTACTGATGTATTATTACACCACCTTGTAGAAGTGCAATAAACTGTCAAGGTCTTTGGCTTTACTCATTCAGGATGTCACAAACTTTCAAAGACAGTAGTAATGACCTGTAGATCAATACAAAGATAATGAGAATCATTATTATGCTGGATATCTAAGCTAGGTGCTTGGGCATCAAGGAGGCTTGGAGTGCAGGTTTTCATGATGATCGCTGTTCAGAAATTATCATCAGGTAAGATTTATGAGGCTTCCACGAGCAGTTAGCTGGACCTAAATCCTGGAGGTGGGAGAGTACAGTTCCTACGCTCCTGATGGTAGGATGTTGCAGTTTGGAGGTCTATGAATTGTGATGTGTAAACTCCTGACAAGACAGTAAATTGAATAAGTAATGGAAGGTAACTCTTTTAACAGAGTCACCCTGCCTTGGTGGAGATGACTGGATGTTAAAAATTAAGAAGCCATTTTTGTTTTATTGTAGGTTACCAACCAGTCTATGACAATTTCTACATTTAAGTGAGCTATAGCGCAATCTTAAATGAGAGTTTTATCTCTAGTTATGATTTCTAGGTATTGTGGGTTAGTAGACAGCAACCACCCAGGAAAGTGCTACAATCTGCCAAGTGAGCATAAACGGAAGCCTGTGATTGTTTTACATGATGAGTAGGATTGTTATCTTTTTAATCTCCACACATGCAAGTTCCAGGTACATCTTGCTGCTTCTACTTACATAGGTCACACTACACATACATGTACAAGCATATATATACACACCCACTCTGGGTTTTCTTCTATTTTCTTTCTGGATTTCTTATTCTTGTTCTTCCCTCTTGCCTCCATGGGAAGTGGAGACAGAATTCTTCCTCCGTAAGCTATATTGTGTTGTAAGAGGTAGCTAAAATGCAGGAGCAAGGGCTAATATGCCTTTTCCTGCTATATAATACCTAAATATAAAAAGGAAAACTTGTTTTCCTTATGGGCCTGCCTTGGTGGGATATGGCCAGTGTGTTGAAAAAGAAGAAAGTTATAGTTTCAGAGATTACCAATTTTTGTTTCTTTCTGTTCTTCGTCAAATGCTTGTTTGATATTAAATAATAAAGGAAAAGAAAAGACAAGAATTACCTTTCTTTAAATCGAAGGACACTTATCATCAAAATTCACCCGTTTATAAATGAAGCCGGCATATCTGGTTATTGTTCATTTTTCAGTGTAACCTGGCCAACTGGGTATTATTTCTATATGCACTCAGACATTTGGTGCAGTGCAAGCATCAAACAAAGCATGAGATTGTTTCTATGAGAATTTCAGCTAAGCTATTATTATTACCATTTGATTTTATATACTATAACAACAAATACTGTAATGCATGAGTAAGCGATATAATAGCCATTACATATAAACATACAGGAATACTGAGAATAACCTGCTAATTTATTCTGAGAGAGAAAAAAATTGACTTGATGCCATAAAACACACTTAGCAGATGTAAGCTGTTTTGCCAGTTTTTGCCTCAAAATGCATGTACAGTATTTGAAATAATAAATTGTACATATTTATTCTAAAACATGGACCCCTCATGAAGGTTCATGATGTTGGTGAGGGCTCTTGATTTAGGAAATTGGATCTGTATGCTCCAGTTCCTTAGATCAAGCCTGAATGCCTTCCACATCCCTCCCCAGGCGCTGTATAATCCTCCGGGTTTAGCGCTTCCCCTTGATTATAATAATAATCTAAAACATGGATCATTTTTGAAACGGTATAAGTGATAAAATTTTAGTACTAAAATAATATATTTTTATATAAGGTAAAACAATATGTAAATCAAGAATACATAGTCACTGATACTATGTATTTCTTCTCTTACAAGAAAGAAATAATACTGCAACTGCCTTTTTGTGAAAAATGCCACCTAGGAAACTGTTCAAGGTGACAAATGACACAGTGCAAAATTAATATCTAATTACCTTATCAATGTTATTCAGTACTCTTTGATATTCTTCCATTGGACAATGTCAAGCTCCTCCTGAATGCAGTTGAGACCACAGAAATGTAGACAGGACCCACAGGACCATATGCGCTTCCTGTACTAGAGGCCAGTGCGATGACGGAGGCCATCCACGGTGGGAGAAGTCGTTTGAAAGGAGTTATTACACCTGAAACAACAGAGGTCAATTCTTAATAGATATAGTATAAATACAGACTAATGCAATTAATCTACTCATTTATAACATTGGTGCTATATATAAAATTTGCTTAGATAAATGGTTCAGAGAACTGACAAGTTGATAAATTAGACACATGCAACGCGAAACTCTTTACAGAGGAAACATTTTACCATTTGACTAATGATCCAATACAAGAAAATGGTAAAGAAGATCCAGAAGTGATATAGAGTGATAGTCCCTCAGCCTGTAGTAATCAATTCATCAATCTTGATAAGACTACAGCATATGTGTGAAGAAGTGAAATAATAGTTCACATTTTACCAGTAAACAAAATGAACAACTGATGATAGATTACTTACAAACATTTATGCGTGCTTGTTTTGTTGTATGCGTGCATATCAGATCATCGATCAGAAGACTAAGCTTCCTGGTCTTTTCCTTTCTTAACCCAGACTCCACATGCTTTTACTCACCATCCAAGAATGATCTGGGTTACCTATAAAAAAAAAAAATTACAGAATATTCTGGGGCCATCGATTTTAATTAGATGCAGTTCCCTCCATACTAAGTAGCATAAGTAGAGCTGTGAAAATTTGCATAAATATTCTCAAGTATGTTTATGTTATTTGCTAGTAATGAGATTCACAAATATGAGAACCAAACTGGCAGAGGCTTTATCTAATGACAAAGTGCTTAGTATTACTTACAGGTTTATTGTGACCTGTGACATAATTATCTGAATAGTCGCAACCAATGTATCAGGTTAGGAAAGGTGGAAGAAAGGAAGGAAAAACAATGACTAGTAAACAATGCAAATGCTTGTATTAATCTTTTAGTGATGGCGTTTCTTCTTTTAGATTTACCTGCCATGGTTGAGAGCGGCTGATGCGTTAATAAAAAATATTTTCAAAGGGAGTAATATAGTGCCTGAGGAATGAGGAAATGGGAGGAAATCAGATTTGATCAGAGGATGGAGGTACAATTCCTTGAATCAAAAGTCTTTCACTGTCCAGCCCACATCTTTACAAGGAAGTGAAATACTTTACAATACAGTATAACCTCTCCATAACAATGAGTTCTGTTCCTAAGACCACGTTAGTAAACAGATTACGTTGCTAAGTGAGAGCATACTATCATGGTAGTGGATTATTGACCATCTTTGATATTGTTTAAGTCATCATTGCACCATTTATAACATTTCTGATATATTTTAATGTTTGTACTAGTAGCATATATATTATAATAAACAGAATTGAGAAATTAGCTCTAAGATTCATTATTTAGGCATGCAAACTGGTGAGAGAGTCCGTGCGTCAGTCTGAATTAGATCGAGTGGCAGGTACCTTAAGCCCCAGTGAGGAGGGCTGTATTGGCAAAGAAGTGAACCCAGACCATACATAATACACCAGTACAATTCTCTCTACAAGTTATAAACTTCCTTATTCACAGATTTCTGTCCTAACATTTACTAATGGAGTTACTATACTATGCCTGATATCTGAAGATGTGTTTGAGGATCAATGCACAGGGTCTCAGACCAGGCCAGCGTTTTGGCTCTGAAACTTTCTTTTATATTCTGGTTATTAACTACTATATTAGTATAATATTAACCATATTGAGTGTGATAAGTTCATAAGACTATGATCAATGATAAAATAAACTAAGATCTGAAAAAGTTTGCTGTGGAACCAATCTTTTTACCTCTGATTATTCATTATGAGCCTCTAGAAATGTAACAATGCAAATTATTTGAGAACTTAATCTCTTAAAATACAAGAGTTTCAAATTATAAAATTTATATCCCACATGACCATACCAACTACAGACTTTTCACACAGTAGCACGATTTATCAGTTACTGTACAAAATATTTGTCCTCTACAAGCATGGCATTGTCAAAATTTAATCTACAAATATTCATATTACATTAGAAATATACACACTCTAACTACAAAGACCTCAAACAAAATGCACATACAGTGGAACCAGTTTAGATCCTTAATCTGTTCCAGAAGGTGGTGAAATCAAAATGGATGAAAACAGTAATATTTCTCATAGAAATAATGTATAATCAATTAATCCATTCAGACACCCAAAAATATTAATAAAAATACATTTTGAGAATAACATAGTTTTACCTTTGAAAAACAATAGAAGAAATAAATATAAATGAGCTAATTTTATTAGATAAATGAACATTTAAATAACTTTTACCTTTATTGAAGAGATTGCAGCGTGGAAGGCTGCTCGAGGAGGAGAGAGAGGAGAGATTATTGTTTGGAAGGGAAATCCTATCATAAGGACTTCAGGTATCAAAGAAGCCCTGTGGGTTACTTCCCTTCTTTGTCTTTTACTGGCACTAGGACCCAGCTTGAAGTCTCTGGGCCATGCAGACACAACTTGCAACAGCTTTTGTTAGAGGTGATATTTCTCCACCAAGTCTTCACATTCTAGCTACACACAATATTTATGTGACCCAGAGCCATGTGTACCATCAACATACCATGTTCACGAGTTTAATCGTTTCTAACAACTACCTTTAGATGCCATCATGAACAAGGAAAGTAATAAGATAATTCATACCAGAATTCTTAAAGCGTTATGTAATGGGAGGTGGTGACCTGGCCGGCGCAGATTCATACACATTTCTGGCGCTGGACCAGAGAAAATGTAATGTTTTTCCCTCTGCCTGGCTGCACACCTCCATAGCAGCATATAAACATTGCATGTTTATATGCTATGTAACATATTTCTTATAAAATTTTAAACAAAATACCACAGATGGATTAATGAAAAGATCTATATTAACCTAAAATATTTAATGTGCCCAAGTGTGATTATTATTATGTAATAGTATTATTATTATTAATATTATTAATAATATTAATATATTAATATTATTATTAATATTATTATTTTCTTTTCTTTTTAGGTCACTGCCTAGGTGGAGAGCGACGACTTGTTGAAAAAAAAAATTTATTATTAATATTATTAATATTATTGTGTATGTATGTAGTATTATTATTAATAGATTACAGGCATGTCTTGCCTTCCTACTTACATGATCACTACATACAATATTATACGTTTATTTTTATCTTAATAGTTCTTGGTCTTATTACTTTTCCTTTTATATCATGGGAAGTGGAAAAAGAATCTTTCCTCCGTAAGCCATCATGCGTTGTAAAAGTCAGCCAAATGCAGGAACAATGTTCATGCCCCTTTTCCTGTAAGATTACTAAAGAAATAAGAAGAAGAAAATTGTCAAAATTAGGAAGTCTGAATGTGCGTGGATGTTGTACCATTGTTGAAAGAGATGATTGTGGATGTTATGAATGAGGAAAGCTGGATGTCCTGGTTTTAGAGTGAAACAAAGCTGAAGGGAGTGGGAGAGTTTCAATGGAGAGGAATAAAATGGATTAGGTCAGGAGGTTTCAAATAGAGTTAGAGCTAAAGAAAGAGTACTTAATAATGTTGAAGGATAAGCTATGGCAGGAAAGAGGGACTAAATATATAAATTCTAAAGTTATAACCAGGTAAAATAAGATTGGATGTGAGAAGAGTAGGTTATAATGGCGATGTATGCACCTGGAGAAAAGTGTGAGGAGAGAGAGATTCTGGGAGTGTTGGTGAATGTGTGGGGAGTTTTGAATCAGGAGTGTGAGAAGTAATGGTGGTTGGGGATTTCCAATGCTAAAGTGGGTAAAATGTTATGGAGGGTAGTAGGTAAATCTGGGGTGCAGGGGATTGAAATGTAAATGGGGAGCCTTTAATTGGGCTATGTGTAGAAAAGAAATTTGGTAATAAGTAATACATATTTATGAAAAGAGGATAAATAAATATCACAAGGTATGATGTATGCGTAATGAAAGTAGTTTGTTAGATTATGTATTAGTGGATACAAAGGTTGATGTTAGAAACTCCAGGATGTACATGCTTATGAGGGCAACTGATGCTCTTGGATCATTATTTAGTTGTAGCTACAGTTAGAGTAAGGGTAGATGGGAAAAGGAGGTAAGCAACAACAAGTAAGAGGGGAGGTGAAAGTGTATAAACTAAAGGAGGAGGAAGTTGAGCGAGATATAGCGACTATTGGCAGAAAGGTAGGCTGAGCAAAAGATGAGTAGTAGAGGTTGAAGAGGTTGGAATAGTTTTAAAAATGCAGTATTAGAATGTGGGCAGAAGTTTGGCCAGTTATATAGGAGGGTGGGGGCAGGAGGAAAGAGGAGTGATTGGTGGAATGATGAAGTAAAGGGGTGTGATAAGAGAAAAGGTAGCAAACACGGGGTTTCGTAGAGAGTGTTAAAGAAGAGGCAGAGTATATGGAAGTAAAAAGTGAAGGTGGGTGAGAGAGTGCAAAAAGAGGAGCAGATGAAGAAAATTGGGAGAGCTTTGTCAAGGAAATTTTAATGAAAATAAGAAAAAAATTTGGAGTGGGTTAAACAAGTTAAAGCTGAGAAAATGGTTGTCAGTTAAAAACAGAGTAGAGGGTTAGTAGATGGGAGAGAGGAGGTATTAGGCAGATGGCGAGAATATTTTAGAAGACTTTTAAATGTTGAGGAAGAAAGGGAGGGTAATTTCATGCACTGGCCAGGAGAGTCTCTACATCTTGGAGTGAAAGAAGAGCAGAATGGAAGTGTGGGGGAATGCATTGAGGCATTACGTAGAATGAAGGGAGTAAAGCAGCTGGAACTGGTGGGATCATGACAGAAATGTTAAAAGCAGGGGATATGGTGTTGGAGTGGTTGGTACTTTTGTTTAATAAATGTATGAAAGAGGGAAGGTACCTAGGGATTGGCGGAAGGAAGAACTGTCATATAGTCCCTTTATATAAAGGAAGGGGACAAAGAGATTGTAAAAATTATAGAGGAATAAGTTTACTGAGTATACAGGAAAAGTATCACAGTAGGGTTATAACTGAAAGAATTAGAGGTAAGACAGAATGTAGGATTGCGGATGACAGGAGGCTTAGAGTGGGTAGGGATGTAGATCAAGTGTTTACATTGAAGCATATGTGAATAGTACATGTCTAGATAAAGGTAGGAAGTTTTTATTGCATTTTATGGATTTAGAAAAGGCATATGATAGAGTGGATAGAGGAGCAATGTGGCAGATATTGCAGAAGTATATGGAATGGGTGGTAAGTTACTAAATGCTGTAAAGCTTTTATGAGGATAGTGAGAGGCTCAGGTTAGGGTGTGTAGAGAGAGAGAATATTCCAGGTAAAAGTAGGTCTTAGACAGGGATGTGTAATGTCGCATGGTTGTTTAATATATTTATAGATGGGGTTGTAAAAGTAAATGCTAGGGTATTCAGGAGAGGGGATTAAATTATGGAATCAAATTCAAAATGGGAGTGTGATTGCTGCTGATGATACTGTGCTTATGGGAGATTCTAAAGAAAAATTGCAAGGTTAGTGGATGAGTTTGAGAAGGTGTGTAAAGGTAGAAAGTTGAAGTGAACATAGAAAGATAAAGGTGATGAGGGTATCAAATGATTTAGATAAAGAAAAATTGGATATCAAGTTAGGAGGAGGGTATGGAAAAGTGAATGTTTTCAGATACTTGGAGTTGACGTGTCAGCGGATGCAGTTTATGAAGGATGAGGTTAATCAAAAGAATTGATGAGGAAAAAAGGTGAGTGGTGCGTTGGTAATGAGTCAAAGCGTTATCTATATGGAGGCAAAGAAGGAATGTAAAGTATAAAGTAGTACCAACACTCTTATATGGATGTGGCTTGGGTAGTAAATGCAGCGAGGGAAAGCGGTTGGAGGCAGTGGAGATGTCCTGTCTAAAGGGCAGTGTTGGTGTAAATGTTATACCAGAAAATTCGAATTATGAAATTAGGAGAAGGTGTGGAGTTAATAAAGCATTAGTCAGAGGGCAGAAGAGGGTTATTGAGGTGGTTTGGTCATTTTAGAGAGAGAATGGATCAAAGTAGAATGTTGTAGAAGCATATGAATCTATGGGGAAGGAAGGAGGAGGAGGGGTGGGGTCGTCACAAGAAAGAGGTTGGAAAGAGGGGGTAAAGGAGGTTTGTGGGCGAGGGCTTGGACTTCAACAGGCGTGCATGGCGATGTTAGATAGGGAATGATAGGCGAAGATGATGCCTTGGGGACACAACTGATCTGTTGGAGTGTGAGCAGGGTGATATTTAGTGAGGGATTCAGGGAGCAGTTATTTTCATATAAATCGGACTTGAGTCCTGGAAATGAATCACAATGCCTGCACTTTGAGGAGGGATTTGGGATATTGGCAGTTTGGAGGGGATATGTTGTGTATCTTTATGTATGCTTTAAGCTGTTGTATTCTGACACTAAAAGCAATGATAATGTGTAGTGGTAAGTGTTGAATGATGATTAGAAGTATTTTCTTTTTGGGGATTTTCTTTCTTTTGGGTCACCTGCCTCGGTGGGGAGAACTGGCCGACTTAGTGAAAAAAAAAAAAATAGTATTGGCCACTGGCAGTCTCAGATCAGAAGGACACTCAATGGATGAGTAACAAAGGCACATTGCCATATGTGTGTTTCTTATATACAGTGAAAACCTAAGTTTTGTACTTAAAGTCAAAATGTACTTTAAAATCAGAAACAATAACATAAAATAATGTAAATCCAATTAATCCGTTCCAGACATCCAAAAATATTAACAAAAAATATATTTTAAAGATTAATTATAGTTTTACATACACACAACAAACATAAATAGTACTTAAATTAGTAATAGAAAAATAAACATTTAAAATAACATTTTATTTACTTTTTATTGAAGACTGTTGATGGCATCTGGAAGATAGGGAGGAGAAGTGCAAAGAAAGGACTTAGTGTTTGGAAGAAATCCTTCTGCATAAAGACTTTTAGGTAACAAGTCCTTATCTAGGTACTTCCTTCTTTGTCTTTAAATGCCATTAGGACCAGCCTGAGAGTCCACTGGACCCGTCATCTCACAAAATGTCGTTCACAATCCTCTGTCTCTGGTGCCTATTTAACATTTCCCTAAAATGGGACATGGTTCTGTCACTGAACTTGGTGCAGAGATGGCTTGTTTCAGCTTAGTCCAGGGTGATATTTTTCAGCAAATGCCTGTACCTATTCCACATTACAGAATTTCCTTAATCTGTGAAGAGAGGGCACCCTTATCCACTCCTCTTCCTCACTCTTCTGAAACCAGGATTCCTCAGTTCTGGTCTGATGCTATTTCAGATGAAGCTCTTGCAACTCTTCAGCAGTTAATCTTGTGACAATCCACCAACTCTTTCACATTCTCGCCACTCATCTCAACCCCATGGACTTCCCCAATGCCACAATACCTTCCCCCAACAAGCAGAGGGTCCACAAGTCGCACACCACTTTTGTATTTTAGCCTACCTCTCCTTCTAAAGCCTATGGTGTTTCTCACTTTCTTTACCACAGGGGTGCCACTCGGGAAGTTTATTTTGGGCCCATGGTAGCTTATTTCTGATCACACTTAATAAACAAGCACCAAACACAATGAATTAATTGTGAAATGTTTGGATGAGTGCAGGTTAGTGTTCCTCAGGGTATAAACAAAGCCAGACTGGCTCCACCGGCGCCTGTGCGAGGGAAGCAGGCGGGGTGCGGAGCAGGTGGACAAGGTCTGAGTACACCACGGTACCAGACAGGGCACAGTCTGAAACTCAATATAAAACTGAGCCAAAAGCGGTCTAAACCTGGGCGTGCGATACTGAGAGTCGAGCTCAGAGTTACTGTAATTTTGAAAAAATATCATAAATGGATTAATGAAAAATGTCTATATTTACCTAAAATAAATTTAATGTACCAAGAGTAGTGTATTCATTAGTATGTAGACGTATAGGCAGCCCAGGCAGGCAACGTCTAGGTATGGATGATTTCTGAGCAGAGAGTGCGAGAAACTCAGGGCAAAATTTGCCCCAAGAGTAGTTGAAATTCAAATTTGTATGATATCCACACCCAGACAAAATCTGAGGTTCCACTGTATATACAACATACATATTTAAGCACAAATACATAGTTACACGTGAGAGATAATTACTTACCTCAGCACGAACGAAAACCTTCCCACCAGCATCTTCAATCACTGGAATAATATGGAAGGCAATTTCTGATGCTCCTCCAACTGGATATGAACCCCCTGCAAGTAGAAAAAAAGTGAGTTGGGAAAGTTTCCCACATAACTGGTACCAGTCTCAATAATAATATCTTTTCTCAGTGGGAAGGGGAATAGAATTCTTCCTCTGTAGCCATAAATATCGAAGAGGCGACTAAAATGCTGGGAGCAAGGGGCTAGTAACCCATTTTCCTGTATACCTTACTAAATTTAAAAGATGAACTTCTATTTTCCTTTAGGTCACCCTGCCTTGGTGGGATATGGCCAGTTTGTTGAAAAAATAAAATCTTATTTTACAAGTACATGTACAAGTACATGTGTGTAGAGCAGGAAGTTGAAAGTGAACATAGACAAGTGTAAGGTGATGAGGGTATCAAATGATTAAGATAAAGAAAAATTGGATATCAAATTTGGGGGAGGAGGAGTATGGAAGAAATGAATGTTTTCAGATACTTGGGAGCTGACATGTCAGCGGATGGATTTATGAAGGATGAAGTTAATCATAGAATTGATGAGGGAAAAAGGTGAGTGGTGTGTTGAGGTATATGTGGAGAAAAAACGTTATTTATGGAGGCAAAGAAGGAATGTATGAAAGTATAGTAGTACCAACACTCTTTATGGGTGTGAAGCTTGGGTTGTGAATGGCAGTAGAGGCGGTTGGAGGCAGTGGAGATGTCCTGTCTAAGGGCAATGTGTGTGTAAATATTATGCAGAAAATTCGGAGGTGAAATTAATCGAAGGTGTGAGTTAATAAAAGTATTAGTCAGAGGGCTGAAGAGGGTTGTTGAGGTGGTTTGGTCATTTAGAGAGAATGGATCAAAGTAGAATGACATAGAGAGCATTTAAATCTGTAGGGGAAGGGAAGACGGGGTAGTGGTCCTTGAAAAGGTTGGAAGGAAGAGGCAAGGGAGGTTTTGTGGGCGAGGGCTTGGACTTCCAGCAGGTGTGCATGAGTGTGTTAGATAGGAGTGAATGGAGACGAATGGTATTTGGGACCTGACGATCTGTTGGAGGGAGCAGGGTAATATTTAGTGAAGGGATTCAGGAAACAGGTTATTTTTATATAGCGGACTTGAGTCCTGGAAATGGGAAGTACAATGCCTGCACTCTAAAGGAGGGTTTCAGGATATTAGCAGTTTGGAGGGGTATGTTGTGTATCTTTATACGTATATGCTTCTAAACTGTTGTGTTCTGAGCACCTCTGCAAAAACAGTGATTATGGTGAGTGAGGTGAAAGTGTTGAATGATGCTTTAAAGTATTTTCTTTTTGGGGATTTTCTCTTTTTGGGTCACCCTGCCTCAGTGGGGGACGGCCGACTTGTTAAAAAAAAAAAAACATGTACAAGGTATACAGGCCTAGTTGAAATCAATGACATACTACTATATAGAAAGTCCCTTGTTATGCAGAGGAATTTAGGCAAATTAGGTAAATTTGTCCCAGGATGTGACCCACAGAGCTGACTACACCCAGGTACCCATTTTACTAATAGGTGAGCAGGGGCAGCAGGTGTATTATGGAAACACGCCCTAACATTTTCCAGCTGTACTGAGGATCGATCCCTGGACCTCAGTGTGTGAGCTGAGTGCGTTAGCAATCGAAAACAAATTGAGAAGTCTTAAAATGCAATTAAATCGGGATCAATCACTTCACACTTACAGTGTAAGCCACTTGCCAAAATGAAGTCATTTCTGAAAGGAACTCATCCATGGGTTCTGTTATTATCATCATCATATTATACCTTAAAATAAAGTATTTTTCCCAATTTGATGAGATTTTTAAACAATCAGTTGGAATATTGTTAAAGCTGGTAGGTATGATTACTGTTATACTATAATTAACTGCCAAGTTAGAAACCAAGACAGCTATTGAAATGATAGCTATATAATGGAACATCTGAATTGTGCATTATCCTTTTAGGAACAAGAAAAAGTCACAATAAGTCACAGAAAAATGTCACAGAAAAAAAATCACAGGAAAAAATCACAGAAAAAGTCACAGAAAAAGTCACAGAAAAAGTGACAGAAAAAGTGACAGGAAAAAAATTACAACCTAAAGAAGTACAATGTGCTTTTCTCTAGTGCCTTTCTTCCTAGTGAAATTGTGATTTATTTTCTGTGACTTTTTCCAGACACATCCTGTTATTACTGTATCAAAACAATGGACAACAAACCTGAATGAATTACAAGACTGCATGACACTAGTCTTTTCTGTCAGTCTGATGCAAAACTCTTCTAAAACTGTGCTCACAGAAAAGATTTACAGACAACTTACTGAGCATCAAGACATCAGAGAGTAATCTCTGTGTCTGTGATGTCTCTTAAACATGTTATCTGAACCTACATGCACAAATTTTAATAATTAAAATTACTAATCTTTGCAAATGAGCATTATGATGCTGAAGGGCTCCTGATTACAGGATGTGAGCTGCCCTTCTGAATCAAAGCTGATTACCCCACCCTCCCATTTCCAAAGCATTATATGACCTTCGTGCATTCAGTGCTTCTCGATAATGATAATAATGCTTAAGGAAGTTAAATGTTAACATAGATTAAAGTGATGAGGATATCAAATGAAATAGATAAGGAAAAACTGGATATCAGATTGGAGAAGGAGTATGGAAGAAGTGAATATGTTCAGATATTTGAGAGTGGACTTGTTGAGGATGGGTATATGAAGGGCAAGGTAAACCATAGAATTGGATGATACTCTATACATTCCTTTTTTGCCTCCATGGATAACATTCTTTGTCTCCACAAATTCTCAATGCATTGCCCACCTTTTTTCACATCATCAATTCTAAAGTTCACTTGTCTTTCACAAACTCATCTGCCAACAAGTATACCCCTAAATATCTGAATACATTCATTTCCCCCATCAACACCTTCACCACCCCCATATTTGGCTCTTCCTCACTCCTAAAGGATGTTATACCTCCTGGCCAATGCATGAAATCACTACTTCCTTTCCTCATCAACATTTAACAGCTCTCAAAATATTTCCTAGGTTTTCAAACTATAATCTTACTCTAAAACATTTTCCTATTCTTAGCAATATAAAAACAAATAATGCATAACTCTTTTTCAAATTATAAAAACCTATAGAAACTAATTTATATTATTTAAACTCTGATTTATCAGTTTTAAGAATTTACAAAAAAAAATAAATTACAATTAAAAATATTTTTACAAAAAAAGTGTAATGAATTAATTCACAAAAAAAGAAAATATTACCCTGTGAAAATGGCCGTGCAGTAATGTCTGCATTGGGAAACCCCTTGACTAGGCGGTGTACAAAGTCATAGAAAGAATACAGAAGATATCACGCAACTCCTGGTTCTTTGTCAGCCCTTCACAGTAGAGGTAAAATTATTGAAATGTGGCATAGGGAAATGTTAAAAAGACACATGCAGCAAAAGGAGACTTTTATTAGCATGAAATTTCACCTACATAAGTCTTCATCAGTTACTATGACTCATTTAGTGATAAAGCCTTATGTAAGTAAAATGTCATACTTAAGTATCTTTTTACTAAAGGTAAAATTATAGATTTCAGTGACAAAAAGGAATGCAAAACTGAGAGCCATGTGTTTGCAAGAAA
This sequence comes from Cherax quadricarinatus, assembly GCF_038502225.1. Taxonomy (NCBI): domain Eukaryota; kingdom Metazoa; phylum Arthropoda; class Malacostraca; order Decapoda; family Parastacidae; genus Cherax; species Cherax quadricarinatus. The sequence goes on along the minus strand of NC_091333.1, from coordinate 8,200,470 downwards.
TCTCAAACTGAGTATCCTTCAGTGAGGAGTCAGCATTGATACCAGTGAAGGATTCTTGATCAAGGAGTTGGAGCTACCTTCTCCTTCCTCGGACCAAATTTAATTATCTTGCATTCCTTTATGGGCTTAGCCTTTTCCCTGAAAATAATGACAGTCAAACTCAAACAACTATGATTCTACCATTACTTTGTACATGTCTCCTGGATGATTTACTGAAATCTTAAAATTGTTAAAACAAATTATTCTTGAAAAAATAACACTTTTCAAAACCAAGGATTGTATAATGGGAAAAAATTAAGGTGATTCCATGGGTAACAGAACAATGAACATGCAGTATTGGATCTTTAGATAAATTTTATATGCAGTCTTGAATATATGAAGACAATTCTATGTGATAAATGTGATTGCTGGTGAAATCGTTTCTTTTTTGAGTCATCCTGCCTTGATGTGAGATGGCCATCGTGTTTAAAAAATAAACTAAGTGTATAAATAATATACCATGCAAGAATTCTAAATAATAGATTAAGAAAGCCTTAGTCATCCATAAAGACACTACCATGGAAAATATCAAACTAGTGCAACTTTTCTTAATGTGCTTCTTAAAAGTATGTCCAGATGCTGGTGATGGGCTCTCTACAAGGAACTGAAGTTGCCATCCTCTTCCTGAGATCAAGCTAGATTGTCTTTCATTCCCAAGGCATTCTATGACCCATATGAGTTTAGCACTTTCCCATGGATGTAATAATAATAACACCGAGGAAAACAGCATTTTACTGGGACAATTTTTGGTCTGTGCAGATCTTCATCATGCTAAAACACTCATATATACTTCAGAGTTCAGGAATACTGATTCACCTGCATGTGCAGATCATCAGGATATACATTCACATCTTATGGCACAGCAAGACACCAAACTCATCAGAGAGGATAAAATGACAAGATACTGCCTTGAAGTCACTTTAATTTGTGTGGATAACACCACTGAATACAACCCAGGTGCATTTAGCTTAACTAAATCACTGGCTCACATACTACTGGGAGAGTCCTGGCAACAGGGTTTCACAGGATTAATGTAAATGTACTGACCAGAAACCAGGTGACAGTGTTCCTGTTGCATAACTCCAATTACCAAGATTTGTCACTCCAGAGATATCACCCATACTTCATCCTTCTCATCTCCCTTCCTAGGAATGTGTGTGTGTATTTCATATCTTCCATCTAATATGATGAAAACTGACACAATGAAACGTTGTCCCAAATAAGCTTTTTCCGAGTTTCTTCTCTTTATTAGTGTCGATAGCATGTCACCAGTAGGTTTATGCTTTCTTGCACTCTAAATTAATGCAGTAAAGAGGGCCCAGCATATACAGCACCCTCTTTTCAGTGTTCCACATTTTCATTGGATTTCAATTCAATGTTCATTTTAGTGCTTTACCCTTTTTCGGGGCCATTTTCATACAACAGGTGTGAAAGGGAAAAGGGGCAACAGGTACCATATTTTCAGGCAAGTATTGCATGCAATTTTTATTTTTTTATTTATCTTTTTTTATGCCTAGCTTTTAAGCCCCTTTAACATATGATAGTGTAACACATTATCAGGAAATTTTATATTTTTTTGATAAAAAAAAAATGTTCTTTTCCACTCACCAGTGATTATCGCAAAAATTTAAGGGGAATTTTGGTAACTCAAGATTTAAGGGAAAAGGGGGCCCTCCTGTATATCCTAATTTTAAGGAAAATTCAAAATTTTCCCCAAAATGCTTGAAAAAACCTCAAAGATGCCCCAAAACCGTTTTTTTTCATCTCCTTACAATACACTGCCCCCAAAAATGGGGGCCCCAAATACCCCGGGACAACCCCCTTTTGCATGACTTGGCATTCCACTAAAAAATTTAAAAAATTTTTAAATAAGCCCGAAGCCAACAGCCGCACAGCTCAAAAGGGGAAAATTTCCCCCCAACAATGTTTTTTGAACTGCCGGGGAAAATCCCTTTATTACGAAGAATCTAAAAAAAAAAAGCTTGAGACAAGAAATTTAGCCTAAAAGAGCAATAATTTTAATATGCTAAATTAAATTTTTTCTATAACATAAGGAAAGCCCAATGATAATGCAAATTTATTTATTACCCCCAATATTTTCTGCTTCAAAACCCTTTTTTGAGAGACCCCTTCCATCTGTCTTCTCCAGAGAACACGGGATACCGGGGCGGGGCCCCTAAACCTTTTTTCCAGAAAACACCACTTCATCAAATTTACCCCGTTGAATGTTATCCCCAATCATATGAGTAAGTAACAAAGAGGTACAGGTATACATAAATACAGTTACAAAAATTATAACACAGTAACATATGAAATAACTGAAACAAGGATAAAACATGTTCCAACCACAGGGTTAGTTGAAAGATAGTTTCGGTTTCTTTAAATTTCAACACATCAAAAAGATTAAAAGCCCCTTTTTTTTTAAATTGATTAAAAATGAAATGCCTAGAGCTACCATTCAATTCCCCCGGGTTGCTGAAAAGAAATATTAAAAATTACCCAAGAAAACCCCAAAATTTTAAAAGAAAATTTGGGCATTTAAGAGTCACAAAACCCAAAAATCAAAAAAAATTTTTCCCTGAAAAAAAAAAAATGGCACTCAAGGTTTTAGCCCCCAAAAGGGGAATTTTCCAGTTTTTCAAAAATTTCAACACTTCCAAATTTAAGCATAGTCAAAACCTACAAAAACCTGAACATGAAAATGTATCATCCATGTCACAAGTTTTATCAGCTGTTAATGACTAAACTTTTCCAGAAAAGGCAAATGACCCCTCAAATTACTTTACTGAAAAATATCAAAAATTTTAAAAAAAAAAAAACTAATTAGGACCTCAGACCCCAAAAATAATACTAACCTTTGGGAAGACAAAAATGTTGAATTTTCTAACCCAACAAAAGAGGCTTTCAAGGATTGCAAAAAAATTTTAAAATTGGGAAAATGGTTTTGATAAAATTCCAGAGAGCAAAGGGCTAGTAACTCTTTTTTCTTTAGGTCACCTCCTTGGTGGGATATGGCCGGTTTTTTAAAAAAAAAACTGTTACTGCAGCCAGAGTAATTTTTTTAATAGATCATCACCTGGTTGATCAGGCAAAGATCCCCGGGGGCCTGGTCAGGGAAGGGGGCAGCGGGAAGGTTGACCTAAACCTCCTCCACATATACCCTTTGGGCCTGGCCCCCTTTTCCTCTGAAACAGTACAAGGGCTTAAAAAAATCTAAAGCTGACTGGAAGGGGAATTACATAAAATTTTTTTTTAAAATACGGCCCTTCAGAAATATCAAAAACAATTAAAAATATTGTAAACAGAAACCCAGGGACGCCCATTCTAGCTGACCTTTTGGGATCGGGTTTAAAGGTAAGTTTCCTTATTGACCATAGTTTCTCAAATTCCAAAATGCCACATCAAACTCAATCCTTTGTCTATAAATGGGGACAGCAGCCGCCAGCCAATTTTGCAGAAGATAAAAACAGTTTAAAATTGGTGTTTTAATTTCAGCTGACAAAATTCACATTTAGGGGAAATAAATGTAATAAAGTACTTCAAAGACCTTCATTTAATTCAGCATTAAATTTTGTATTCAAGATAAGTTTATAACAAAATTTCAGAAAATTGATCAGTACAGGGGACCCCAAAATGGCGATCGACTAACGCCAAATTTGCCCCAACGGCGTTTTGGAGAAAAAATTTTGGGTCCCAAGGGCAAAAACTCATCTAACTTTTTCCCAACCCCAAATTTCCCATGCACCCGGGACCCTGCCTGACCCCACCCAAACCCAAGACTTAGTGTGCCAAGGGAAACCCGTTTTGGCCAATTCCAGGGGCCCCCGGTGATATATTTTGATTGTTCCAGTGTTTTAGAATTTGTAACTGCTAAATAAGCCCCCAAAGGGGGCCCCAAGAAAGTTTTAGTGCAAACCCCTTGTGGAAAAGGGGTGAGAAATACTATCGACCATGGTCAGCTGCTGCTGCACCAAATCAGCTGTTCCCGCGCCCCGGTAAATGTACTACTTGAAGATGGGAGAGAGGGGGTTGTTGGTGGGTGATCGAGAATACCGAGAAACAATTTTTTTGGGAGGGTTACCCCCCCCAAAACCGGAAACCCGGCCATCGAGGACTGTCTAACTTATTTTTTATTGGGGCCCTTTAATCTTGCCCCCCCAGGAGGGGACCCACACCAGTCAATTAACACCCAGGTGAACGGGAAAAAAACCCCTCGGAACTAGTGTCAACGGGAATTTAAGGCCAGAAAAGTTTGGTTTGAGGATTTAAGAATCATAGTGGTACAAAAGTGTGAAAGGGGATGGCAAAGCTAAAAAATTCCAACCTCAACAAGGGGTTTAAATTTGGGGACACACAGGTTTTCCTGGAAGAAAATGCCAACAGGACCACATTCCCTCTTTACCGGAGGAAAAGGCACTCCTGGACACTTTTTCCCATGAAAGACAGGCTAACTCTCTGTTTTTTTTAATGTTAGTGGGTTTGGGAAAAGTAAGCTTTTACCATGTATCACTTAAAAAAATCCCAGTGTATTCAAGAAAAAAATTCCATCACCAACAATATTTCTTCAATAAAGGTAAGGGGCTTTTTAGTATTTATCTATGTATGTATTAGGATTTTCCCATTGTTTTTCTGTGTAAGGAAATGTATTTTCATGTAGAAAAATTTTTTTTTTTACTTTATTGTTTTGGAACAGTTTCATTGGATTTCCATTATTTTTTAGGGGGAAAAATTAAATTTTGACTATCGGCAATTCCCCAAAGGCTAGCTTTTGGAACGGTTTAAAGCCATTAGTCGAGGGTCCATTTGAAATTTCTTACCCATACCGGAAATAATAAAAATTTCCCTCTATGGTAAGCAATGCCCCAAAAGCAACTTCATTTTAATGTTTTCCCATATAAAGGTATACCAAATGTATGCTACCTTTTTGCTCACTACTGTTGAACTAAGGGGATAATCTCCCAAAAACCTCCCTTTTAAATTTTCCCCATTGCCCCCAAAAAAAGACTTAATTTTTGTTTTTCCCAAATTTTTGTTTGACTTTTGCAAATGTTCACCTTTTTATAAAAAATTTATATTAATGCAGTCATTATTTTTAAATTTTATATGGTTTTTGTCCTTTTGGAAGGGGTTGCCTGTTTTAAAACTTCATATTGTGATGCATCACAGCCCACCCATAAGAGAACAACTCCCATTTAACCAACAGCTTTTCCCTCAAAGGATTCCCAAAATGATGCAAAAATCTTGCCTTTCCCCTCTTTTTCTGTTTCATATTTAAATAAGGTAGCTAAAAACAGCAGGGGTTTCAACAGAGTGGAACCCGTTTTGAAGGTCCAATATTGAAATTAGATTTAGAACATTTTTTTTTTTTTTTTTGGGGGAAATTTTGTTTCTTTTTTTAAAAACCCCCCGGAAACGGGGGGTATCGATCCCTGCCTCCCCTTGGGACGCCACCACTATGTACGTTTTTCTAAGCCCGGGTCGTCACGGTCAAAAAACCGTTTTAACTATTGGGGTAATTAGAAATAAGCCACCACCGGAGTGATGGTACAGAGGGGGGCGGGAGGGTTTAGGGGGTGGTGGGATGGTGGTAGAGGGTCACAGTGAGGGTTTAGGGGGGCAGTGATGGTAGATAAAAACCCTCCTCCCTCTCCCCCTTCTTCCATACACCAACAAGAATTTTTCAAAAAGGAAATAAAGTGATTTAAATGTTCATTTATCCATTTCATTATGCTTTATATTATTTTTATTGTTTTCTGTATGAAAAACCATAGTTATTTTTTTAAAAAAAAAATTTTATTAACTTTTTGGGGTGTCGGGAAGGATTAATTGTATTTACATTATTTTTTGGGGAAAATTTTTGGTTTTTTTTAAAACCCCGATTTAGATGGATCTTCTGGGGGATTAAGTAAAAAATGGGTTCCACTGTATTTAAATCTCTCTTCCCCTCTAAAAAATTTTCTATTACTCCCACGAGATTTTCCCCTATCTAATTTTAACCCTTTTTCCATCTATATGCTTTTCTGATGAGAAAATTACATAAAACAAAAAAAAAGGGACACCAAAATCATATATCTGCACCTGTAACTACATAAAGGTAATCATAAACAAACATGTTAAAATTGAATAAAAGTAAAGATAATGGCATTTGGGAGCTTTTTCTATCAAAGTCTTACCTGGTCATGTTCCCAGCCCCAAGACTTTTTTTGCCTGCCTTCCAAAATAGCAGCTACAGACAAACCTCCAACCCCCATTTCCTACAAACAATGGCATCCAAGCCCTTTGGGGAAAACTTTGTCCTTGGGGAAACCAAAAATTTTAATTATGTTATTAAATTTTAATAAACTACAAGTTTTTTTTTTTTTATGAAGGTCCAAGGAAACAGGAAACAGTATTTAAGCTTCATTTCCCAAAACAAAAAACCCTACAAAAAAATAAATTAATAATGCAGGGGGATATCAGATGAGTTACACAAACTGGTACTGTATGTATGAAATGTATACATATGTATGCATGTATGTGAATATATATTGTATAATATCAGAAAATGTAGGCTTTTGTGGAGGAGGAGGAAAAGTGTATATATAGTGTCCAGTTTTGGGCCCAAGAATATCTGGGAGGGACACAGTTCAGCCAAGAGGCCAATTTTTTCATGGTCACTTTTTCTTTTAAAGCCAGAGTCAATGGTGCTTAACCTGATGGATAAAACTCAAACATATTGCTCAAAAAATTTGGGTTTTAAAAATGGAAATTACTATTTAAGCATATGAAAAGAAAGGGCCCAGTCCTGGGGGGAAGTCCGGGTGCCTGCATCTGAAGGGGGGGTTTTAATGCCGTTTTTAAAAAACTGTAGTGAAAAGCACCCTTCTGGAAAGGGACAGTGATGGAGTGAAGGATGGTGAAAGTTTTTTTTTTCGGCCTTGGTGGGAATCGCCAGTGTGCTAATAAAAAAAAAAAAGTTAGAAAGTTATTGTCCAATGTTTCATCAAGGGAAAAACATAAGCCCCAATCAGAATACAAAAAACCCAGTGGGGCCTTCTAGATATTTAAGACCAGTTTGAGCAGCTCCAACCCCGCAAAAAAAAATTATTTTTTGACAAGTTTACCATACTGGAGTGCGGGTTTAAAAAACAGAGAGAAAGAACAAACTCCTTGCTTATGTTTTGGGTTTTTGTAACTTTGTTATAAAATTAACTTTGGTTTATTCACTTTAAACCCAAAAACCAAAAAATATCATACAAGAAGTCAAAGATCTGTAAAAAAAAAACACACTGTGAAAGAAGTGCCAACAAAATGAATTACGAGAATTTATTTAATACAAAATCATACAAAATTTTCCCCATACTAATAAAAAAACGTTTAGTATGCGGGGTAGTACAGCATTTTCTAACTTTATGGTACCCTGTACAGTGGACCCCCGATAACCATTACCCCAAAAATGCCCAAATTTTGGTAATTTATTTATGGGCGCGTTTTGTACGGTTTTTTGGGGGGCCCGAAAGGGACTAATCTACTTACAAATTTTTTGGGGAACAAATTGGGGTCAGTTTTTTAAAAACCTCAACATATTTTGGAGTAAAAAATACTTTAAACCCAGGGGTCCACTGTTTTTTGAAAAAGCAAAAAGTACTCTAAAGAAATACGCTTTTGGGGACACCCTATAAAAACCCACGTATAAAAAACCCTGTTTCAGGACAGCATCTCGTTTTTTTTGATCTGGGGATTTTGGCTTTAATTTCCCGGGCAAGATTTTTTCTTAAATGGATTGGGGTCCTGAAGTTTTAAGGTAAACGATTTAAAGATTTTTGATGGAAAGACTAATATCACCGCCCTATGACTGGGGGGGAAAACAATGCCATCTTCACTCTAAAAAACAAATTAATGTACTGGTAATACAATTTTTAAGGATCCTAATAGAAATATCCCACACTGATTTATTTGGTTACCCTTTGGGGTTATTTACCCTTTCAGGGTTATTTTTTTATTTATTAACACATTGGCCATTTCCCACCAAGGCAGGGGGGCCCAAAAAAAAAAAAAACTTTCACCATCATTCACTTCACTAATTATCTTGCCAGAGGTGCACTTACATTAAATTTTTAAAAACTGCAACATGAACACCCCCCCTTTCCCAGAGTACAGGCACTGTACTTCCCCATCTCCAGGACCAAGTCTGGCCTGCCAGTTTCCTGAACCCCTTCAAAAAATTTTACCCTGCTCACACCCCAAAAGCACATCAAGTCCAAAAAACCATTTGTTTCCTTTTCCCTCAGATCTAACACTCCATGCATGCTTCAAAGTCCAGCCCTTTTTCGACAAAAAACCTCCCCCCCCTTTCCCCTCCAACCTTTTTCCCAGGCCAATCCCTACCCCAGCCTTTCCCCCCAAAAAACCAGATTTATAACTTGAAGTCATTTATTTTGATCCATTCTTCTACATGTCCAACCCCCCAAAACAACCCTTCCCCCCCCTTGGATAATAGTTTTGGTAATCCTGCCCCTCCTAATTTCCAAACTACGAATTTCTGCAAATTTTCACACCACCCCTTGCCTCAGACACTACATTTTCACTGCCCCCATTCTCCTTGTTGCAACATTACCCACCCATGCTTCACACCCATATAAGAGCGCGGTATAACTATACCTCACACATTATCCCCCTTGCTTCCATGGACAAAGTTTTTTTGTTTTTGTACAGACCTTCAATGCACCACTTTTTTTTTTCCTCCCAAATGAAATTTAATCAAATTTTTCATAGATCCATCGGGTTGGCCCACATCCACTTTTAAATATCTGAATACATTCATTCCATACTCTCCTTTCCAATCTGATATCCAATTTTCATTACCAAATTTTTTTTTATCCTCACCACTATTCTTTCACTTTAATTTTTCTTTTTTTAATCCCTACCAAACTCATCCACCAACCTCTGAATTTTCTTTCAGAATCCCCCCAAAGCACAGTTTTCTTTTAAAGCAAAGAGCGACTGTGATGACCCCCACTTTGTGTTAGTTTTTTACCTTTAACCCCACATTTTGCCAACACCCGAGATTCATTTTCTTTTAACAACCCCAATTTTCATTTCTTTTTAAAACCCCCATCTATAAATATTTTGAACAACCATGGGTGACATCACACATCTTTGTCTAAGCCCCATTTTTCCCCAAAAACCTCCTTCTCCCAACATACTCTTCCCAGCCTCACTACCCTTTGAAAAAGTTTTTTTCACTGCTTTCAAAACCTACCCCTATTCCATACATTTGCAAAAAATCTGCCACACCCTCTATCCACCTTTACCCAAAAAAGTTTTTTTCCAAATCCAAAATGAAAAAAAAATTCCTTTACCCTTATCTAAATACGGGTTCATCTTTTGTTTCTTCGAAAAACACTTGGCCCAAAAAACCAACCCCTTCCCAAAGCCTTTGCATCTGCTACCCTACCTTTTGTCTTATTTTTTTTCCCTTTCAAAAAACAACTCCCCATATATTTTTACCATTTATTTTCCCCAACAGACTTTTTTTCCCTTTAAAATTTTTTGCACTCTCTTTGCCCCTTTGTTTTATAAAAAGGGAAACCCAGGGCATGCTTTCTGCCAGTCCCGGGGTACCTTCCCTTTTTCCAAATATTTATTAAATAATAGAAACCAAAACCCATTCCAAAATAATCCCCCCCCTTTTTAAATTTTATCTCTATCCCATCAATCCCAGCTGCCTTACCCCTTTCTTTCTGCCTACTGCCTCATGATCTTCCCCCAAAACTCACAACTGGCTCTTCCTCCCCCCCCTACAAGATGTTATTCCTCCCCCCCCATACAAAAAAATCAAGTTTCCCTATTTTCCCTTCAACATTTAAAAAATTTAAAAAATATTCTGTCCATTTTCCCGATATTTTCAACCCCCCTTTTAAATTTTAAAAAAAGGTCATCCTCATCATCATGAAGGTATTTTTTAAAACCCTGCTAGAAATTAAAGTTTTAAACCCTTTTTTTCAAAACTCTTTTAAAAAAGAAAAGTATGTTTTTTAACATGCCTATTTAAAAATTTTTTTTTGTATTAAAGCTGCTTTTCCCCGGGAAAATAGAAATACAGGGGATAGTTTAAAAAGTATCCAGAGCCCCAAAAAACACTCAAAATTTGGGGTATAGTATAAAAAAAAAAATTTAAGAAATTAAGGGAATTTCCCAGAAAGAAATAATAATCTCAACCCGAGCCTATAAAAGCCAAAAGGTAAAATCTAACAAAACAAAATCCCAGAACCCCAAAGGACTAATTTTTAAAAATTACCCGGGGGGGGATCATACTCCCTTTTTTTAAAAGACCCTAATGATTAATTAGGTTTAAATAACCCAAAAAAGTACATGGGTTAAACCCCCAAATTTAACCCTTTGACTGTCGCAACCCTCAATCCTGAGGTTTTCCCTGGTGTCGCAAAAATTTAAAAAAAAAAAAAAAATTTTCCTTGAAATGATAGAGAATCTTTTCCGATTGAAAGAAAACCAAAAACAAAATTTTGGAGGGAAAATTTGACGGAATTATTTTTCGCCAAGTTAGGGACCCCGGCCGTTACAAACCCGGGATTTGGCCCATTTTTTGACCCCCTTTTTTGGCCCAAACCCTTTTGTTCCATTTCGTTTTAAACTCATAGTTATTTCTTTAGAACTCCATTTTTCTATCGATTGAGCACAAAAAAACCCCGCCCTTTTCCATTTCAATCCATAAATTGGGTAAAAAAATTTCCAAGGCCCAATTTCCCCAAAAACAAAAAAAATTTGAAAATTTAAAACAAGGTCCAGAATGAACAATGCAGACATTCCGGGCCCTTTTAAAAAAAACTTTTTTTTGTTCATCAGTCAGTCTCCGGGCCCCCTCTGATATTACTTTGTTTTCCCATTCTGAATTTTTTTCAAACAAAAATAAAGATTTACTTTAATGAGACTACTGAAATTTTTTTGAAATTAATTGAAAAAATAACATCAACCCCCATGACTGCAAAATTGGGAAGGGCATTACATTTTTTGGGACAATGACATAATTTGTTTACTTTTTGAACATTGGAAAAATCAAAACTTTTTATTTTTATTTCCTTTTTGGGGTTCTTTATAGAAAAATCAATAAAAATCCCCTCTTTTTTAAATTGTTTTCCATTCTATAAAAAGAGACCAAGAAAACGAAATAAAAACCAAAAATATTTATACAAAAATAGACCATTTTTTTTTAAAAAAAAACGGTCGGATTTTTTTTTTTCATTTTTAACAGCCCCCGGGTTTTTTTTAAGGTGCACCCCGACCAAAAGCCCCATTTTCCATGGGGGCCTACCTTTCCCCTTTTGTTTTTAAAGCCCCCGGATTTATATATATATCCCCAAACAGGGTTTCTTGAAAGAGGGATATATACGCCACAGTAAAAAGGGGGTTAATGGACGCTGAAATAGGGGAAAAAATTTGTTGGGTCAATCGACCAGAAAACCAAAAGTTTTTTGGGCCATAAAAAAATTTATTATTGTTCCCATCATCCCAAAAACAACCCATCTTTATCAATCACAATCACCTTTAAATACCCAAACCGTTTCCCCCTGCCCCCAATTAATACCCCAAGTTGAAACCCTCCAAAACAAACTAACCCCCCAAAAGGTGTCGATTTGTCCAAAGGGACATTCTGCTTCCCCGGGGTATTTTTTTCAATAAATATCCCAACTGCAATGTATTTTTTGGGGCTTTTTTAAAAAGGGAAAACCCGATAAAGGGCCCTTTGAAAAGGGAAAATGTTGCCAAACTTTAAATTTTTTTTTTTTGCCAAGGCCCCACTTATAAAAATAGTTAGATTCGGGCTCCCGCCAAATTGAAAAGGGGCCCTTTTTTTTAAAATTTTCAAATAAAAGCCGATAACATGTTTAAAAATTATATATTAAATGAGCAGGGAGTTGGGCCTAAAAACTGCATTTTTGGAAATAAATTATTTAAATTAAAATATTTTCATTTTTCCCTTTTAGTGAATATTTTTATTTAGAAAGTTCTAAAAAACAAAGAAATGGGTGTAACTGAAAACCCCGACAAAAACCTGTAAAGAAAGGGGTTGTAAAGCCCCCCCCCTGGGAAAAAAATTTTCCCAACTAGACAATGAAATAAAACATTTAGATTAAACTTGTGCAAAGTTCTTATGCACTTTAAATTAAAATTTTTTTCCCAAACTTTTAAACTTTTAGGAACAAGAAACTTTTGTTGAAAATAAAAATAACAGCATTGAACGGGAAACCCCCCTTTTTGGGCCCCCTTTTTTCCAGTCCAAATGATCCCATTTTGCCCTTGGGATCAAAAAGCCTGGATTTAAAGTTGTCACATTAGTCAAACATGAAAAAAAAAACATAACAGTTGGGAGACTTATCGCAATCAGTGTTGCTATGCCAAGTTCAAAGGTAAAATTTCGGGCAATCATCACTATCAATCACCTTGCCTGATGGTCAGGTTACTAGTGTTCTGTCCCACTCATCCCCACACAATGAGGTATGGGGTTCAACTGGTATGGGGGGGCCATTAGGCATTTTTCCCAAGGCACCTGTTGTCCCGTTCACCTAGCAGAAATAGGTACCTGGGGTTCCCCCCACTGGTGTGGGGTAAACCTGAGAACAAAAAACCAAATTTTGGGCCCAAAATACACTGCATAAAAAGGGACCCAAAAACCGGGATGTCAGCTGGGTTTCAAATTTGCATCATGTACTTGTAAAATAAATATTAAAAAAGAATATTTTTAGGTACTTTTTTTCAAAAAAAACTTTTAAAAAAAACCAAATTAAAACTAAGAAAAAAATTCAGAGGCTTTTCCTCTTATTTTCATTAAGATTTTGACTGAGAAGCAAATGTAAATTATAATGCCTATAAATAACATGCTTTTGGGCCCCTTAGGACAATTAAGCAGATTTATATAAAAAAAATAAAAAAAAAATTTTACAAAAAAAATCTCACATATCAGTTGATAAGAATATTTCAAACAACTGGGAATGGGTTTAAACATTTTGAAAAAATCTTCAGCTGATTAAATGAAAAAGGCCCCCAATTAAAATTTACGGGTGCTGCTCAATTTACAATGAGGTAAATCTGCCCAAGCCATCATAAGTCAAAAATACTGTGTTGAATATGAATATGATAGGGAAAATAGATATGTAAATAAATAACTACCATCACTGAATAAGAAAATAAACAAAAAATTTCCCGTAACTAAATAAATTGGAAAAAAGTAAATAAAGAAAAAATTTTTAGGGATTCAATTTCCTTCATGGGGAATTATTTTAAGTTTCTTTCCCCAAAAAATAATTATTTTTGAAACCATTGTAAAGTCAAAACCATCATAATAAGGGAGCACCGAGTTGGGGCTGGGAAGTACTGATTTGGGAAATTTAAGCAAATGAAAAATTTCATAAAAATATAGGAAACTCGGGTTTATTATGTTACCCGAGATCGGGAAAAGAGTAACTATAAATTGTTTACCCTGTTGCCTAGGTAAAAACCAGTACATACCTAGGATTCACCACCTGTTAAAAACAAAAAATTTAAATTTTATTTCCAAATAAATCTTCCAATATTTAAAAAGATACAAAAATTTTTCCCACAGAAACCCAGTTATGAAAAAACACTTTTTATTTGGAAATCCCCCAAATACAAAACATTTTATATGATGATTGAGGTCGGGTCCGGGGGGAGGCCCAAAAAAGGGGGCCCAAAAAGGGGAAAATAAGCCCCCTGCTTGGTTTTTTGAGTCTCCCATAGTTTGATTGGTGAGCCTCGCCACCCCTAAGGGTCGGGGGGAGTTGTTTCCCCCAACAGGTGGTTATCAGGATGTTTTTAAGACCCCTTTGTCCCTGTTCACCTGTCAGAAAATGGGGTACCTGGGTGTTAAGGACAGGGTGGGTGGGATCCGGGAGTATACCGGGAGGGGTTTTGGGAACCCCCAAGGCCTGGTCTGTGACCAGACCTAAGGGGGGATCAGATATGATCAACCAGGGGGGTTACTGTTGGTCGACAAAACCCCGACATACAACCACACCCCGACTGGTCAGGTACTGACTTGAGGTCCCTGTCCGGGCCTTCATGAAGAAAAACCGGGGGTCTTTTGGGGTAATCCCCCCATGTACCCCGGGAAAAAACCAAAATTTAATTTCCCCCATAGGGTTTACGGGGGGTTTTGGGCATGTACACTCTACTATTATATTCCATTGCACAACTATGTATCATGTCAGAAAAAATAATAAAAAAATAATATTATTATTATTATTATTATTATTATTTTTAAAAGTAGCATGTCACTGCTGTCAGCTATGGTTTGTATCCCTTTTGTACATGCACTTGAAAAAAAAGATTTTTATCTGAGAAATTTTTCCCAAGTCCCATTAAATTTTTGGGGCTGGTTTTGGGGGGTTATCTGTGAATCTCTTTAAGGTAAAACTGACCTGCTGGTGGCGGGATGAAAAAACCAGATTAAGTAAAAGATATCTTTAAAAGTATTTTTCCCGGGGGGGAGTGCTAACCCATAATGGAAATTTTAATATTATTACTTCAATAGTAAAGTTTAAAAACCATGGGCCCTGCAACAGGGGACTGATTTCCCGTTTCCCCTAGAAAGGGGAAAACATTGGTTGTGTATCCTTACACCTGATGTCTCCGTCCCCCAAAAAGGGTAGGTCCCTTTTGGGCATAGTCAAGGGGTTGCATCCGGGGGGACAAGACTGAGGATCCCAAAAAAAAGACTGACAGTCCTCAATGAAACACTGTCTTTTTTGGGGAAATATGGGTCCCTTTTAACCTCGGGGGGTTAAAAAATCCAAAAAAAAATTTGAACTGGCTCATGAGACATGACCTTGACGTTCAATTAAGTCTTTTTTAGATAAAGATACGCATAATATAAAATTTTCTTTAAAACATACAAAAGTAACATTTTAAAAGGGGACAGCCCCTCAAAAAGTTTTGTTGTATAATAAAAAAGTCTGAGTCCTGACCACCTACTTTAAGCATACAAAATTGTGTTTACTTCGTCTAGCCCCAAGGGAAAATAAGTCACAATGTAAATAAGACTATCTTTGGGGTTACCCGGGGGTAATTTTAAAATTATGTTCCCATGTATGGAAACCCGTATTTGTGTGTAACTGTCCCCTCAATAAATTTAAGTATTTTAAAAGGACCCAAGGGAAATAAGTCCCCGATTTTTTTTGGTTATCCTGAGAAAATTACACTATACATGTATAAGGTAACTGTACTTATTTTACCGGGTACTTTTTTAAACAAAGGTTTATCCCAACCTGAAACCAAAATAAACTTACTTAAACCCTTTTTGAAAATCTCGCCATTAAGATATTCTAAAAACTGCTTGGGGGCAATTTTATAAATTTACGTTTAAAACCCCATTAAATATAATTTAACCTTAACAATATCCAGCAAAACTACTGTTTGTTAATGAAAATTTATCCATGAAAATATGGAGAAAGAGGCATATAAACCCAGTGTTAATGATAATTACCAGTGGGTATGAGGGCCGGGGCACTGATGGTCGTCTCCCGGGATACACTGCCACTGAACTGACACCTATTTAAAAGCCCCCTCCCCCTCCAGTCTAGGGGAAAAGGGGGTGGGTGGGGGGCAGGGGAGGGATATATTGCCCAAATCGGGCAGTGAATGAAAAAGGGAAAGGGAAAAATTTTCCCTTGAAAGGTTGTTTTTGATTATAATAATAACCTGGGGAAATAAAACGGGGCCCAAAAAAACCCCACCTGGGAGGGGGGTGGACCCTGGTCAAACGCAGATTTTGCACAAAATCTGACGGTAAGTAAAATAAAATTTATTAGATATACACAAATAAAAAGTTACATAGATTAATACATAGCAGCATATGTGAAAAGTCCCGAGGAAAACCCCAAAAAAGTCAGAGTGACTTTTTCCATGGGTCCTTTATCTTATTACTATAAAATAAAGGGTTTAATATCTTATTATTATTCTATAATGGACCCAACATCTTATTATCATACAAAAGATATCTACTACACGGGGTTTCTTTTAAGACTATCTACAATACGAGGGTCATTAAAGAATAAAAATTACACGTGTTTAGCTAAAAAAAAAAAAAATCTTTCCCCTCCCATGTAGCAATTATCATACCCCTTTTTGGAAATTTTTTTCTTGAACTGGTTCTTTTATGAACCATTTGGGATCGGGACCCCGATCAACCGGGGCTGTTACTCCCGGCCCCACGAAAACCAACTTTACGACCCCAAAAAGCCCCGGCTGGTCGGGAACCGATTTTAGTGCTTGTCCAGTGCCAGCTTAAAAGACTGCGGGGGGCCTGGGAATCCCCATGTATGTTTGGGAGGCAGTTGAACAGCCCCGGGCCCCTGACACTTATTGAAAGGTCTCTTAACGTTAGTGACCCCCCTGTTTTTCATTGGGGGGCACGTCTCCCAAGTTTTTTGTTTTTGCTGGGAGTGTTTTTTTGGGCAAGTTCGGTACAAAACCCCGGGATTTTCCAGGTGATATAATCAATATCTCTCCTGCCGGGTTCCAGGAATATAAATTAAAAGGAATTTCGCCCCTTTGAAATTGAGGTGTTTATCCCCGGGGTTATGCGCCCGTGAAGGCCTCTTGTACATTTTCTAGGTCAGCAATTTCCCCCGCCTTGAAAGGTCCCTTAGTGTGCAGCAATTTTCCCCAGCCTAGATAGAACGGACCTGAAGAGTGTCATCAGGGGTTTTTGGGCATCCCTATTTTTAAAGGGTTTCCCATTATCCATCCTGTCTTTTTTCCCAGCAGCTGCAATAGAATGTTTGGTCCTGAAAGTAGATCCCCCCCGACATGATACCCCAGGTCTTTGACTTTGGTTTTTCCCGCTTCTTTTTTTGTGGCCAGAATTTGTTTTGTACTCGGGATGAAGATTTAATTTTTTTGGTTTTTACCATATCTAAAAGAAATTAAAATTTTCCCATTGTTGAACTTCATTTTTTTCTGCACCCCCACGAAAGATTTGGTTGTTTCCGCCATTTTGCGGGGGTTGCAATGGAAGACACTGTCATGCAGATTGGGGTGTCATCTGCAAAGGAAGACCCCGGGGGCCCGGACGGGACATCCTTGTCTATGTCAGATATGAAGATGAGAAACAAGATGGGGGGAAAGTACTGTCCCTTTGTAAACAATTTTAAACCGTAGCTCCCCCTTTTGACTTGACTCTGTTGACTACTACTCTTTGTGTTCATTAGATTGTTAGTTTAATTTTTTTTATTATGCACACCCCATACCTCCCAAATCATGGGGGGATATTTTGATTACAGAGGAAATTTTTAACGGGTCCGGGGACGGGACCCCAAATTTAAAGGGATAGCGGGAGCAATTTAAAGGGGTTAATGAACCCCAGGTAGATTTTGGTCGCACTTATGACAAGTTCAAAGGTTTTTAAAACAGATTACAGATGGACATGGGGCCCGGACTGGGCCCCAAGTTTTGATAGCTGAGCAAGGAAACAAGGACGGGGGTTCATTAGAAAAAAACCTACAAACCCGGGAAAAAAAATTTAAAAAATAGACTCTCATGTATACGCACTAAGAAACATCTTTTGGGGAACATATATCTCAACCAAAGATTGTATTTTGGGATTTGGACCTGAATATAAATTTGTGGTGAAATATGACAAAAGGGGGCCCGGGGTTTCAAGTACCAGACCTGCTGCCAGACGTGAACCAGACATAAATTTTTTCCCAATTACAAGGGAAATAACCGACCCCCGTCAACCCACCAGTGTTCAACGGGAAGAAAACAGGGCAAAAAAACCCGATCAACAAAACCCCGCGAAAACAGGTTGTGGGATTTTTTTTCTTCAGTGCCAAACGAGGGAAAGAATTAAAAGAAAACATGGCTGCCCGGGGACCAAACACCACCCTCCCGCCAGACGTAAACTAGCAAGGGGAAATTTATTTTTACTGACGTTAAATTTTTGTTGACAGTAGCATAATCTGTACCACCATCATATCACCTGTACCGGGCTAACGAGAGGGAAACACAGGAGACACGTAAAACCAACAGTGAAAAACCCCAAGGGTTTTAAGAGGTTACCCCTCGGCCAGTCGGGGGAAAAGGAAGGAATAGTTAAACAGTAAAGGATTGTTTTAGTAGCTGACCATATTCAACTGACCAGTGTACAGTGGAGAAAATTTTATAGCAGAAAACGCCAAAATATCTACAAACTCAAGGAAAGTCAGGTTGAAAAGGGGGCCTTTTTTCCTCAGTGTTTTAAAAAGGGCCCGGAGTCAGCGGGACCAGGTCGGGCAGTCAACAACACGAACAACCCCAAAAAATGGAATTAAAGGGGGTTTTTGGAAGGAAAAAACCATTGATTAAACCTTTCGGTCTACCAGAAGGGAAAGGAGCTGGGAAGAAAGGTGAACCCGGATTGGAAGTGAGGTGGGAAGGGGGTGAAATGGGTTAACTAAAAGGGGGGTTTGGAAGTTAAAGGGGAAAAGTGAGCAGTGAAGAGGGTTTGAAGAAAAAAATTTATTTAAAATTTTAAAGTGGTGATTAAGAAAGCAGATACAAATACTGGGGACGGGAAAAAGAAAAAATAAATATTATTGTATATGAGAAAAGAGCGAAGGGGAAAAATGGAAAGGATTAAGATAAGTTTTGTTGGGTTTTTTAACCCCGGGGGGTTTTAGCCCCCCGGGATAACCCAAGAAAGTAAACCACGAGGACTGTCTAACTTATTTCCATTGTGGTCCTTAATTTTCCCCCAGATGCGACCCACCCCATTTTCGATTAACACCCAGGTACCTATTTGCTGCTAGGGAACGGGGACAACAGGTGTAAAAACTTTCGAAATGTTTCCCCCCGCGGGGAATCAAACCCCGGGGCCCTCTGTGTGTGAAGGGAGCTTTAGCCACCAGGCAAGGGGGTACAGGCTCCCAAATTATATTTATCTTTTTTTTCCCAATTCCATGAAGAAAGAAATCAGTCAGGGGGCGGGAAAAAGATGAAAGGGAGTAACGGGCCCCTTTGGAAAAAAAGCCCAACAGCTGCCATCCTACCAAAAAAAGTAAATGTCACTATCGCCAAAGGGAGCAACACCGCATCCCCAAAAACAAAAACAGGGGCACACAACTTTTTTATTGTACCCTTTTTAAGGGGTGATTTTCCAAATTAATCCAGGACCTCAAACCAAAGGGAGGAAAAACAGACAGATGAATGACGGTCGCTTTGAAGAAAAAGTAGAACAACTGAAGCTAAATCATGTTTAAAAAATTGTCAGAAACAGTGTCCAGAAATTTTCTGTTGTCAATTTTTTTTAAGGTTGGGAAACCCAAAACCCCCCCAAAAAGATTGGGAGGGGGCCCCAAAATTTTGGAAAAACAAGGGTCATTGGGGTTTCAAAAAACCTTTTATTGACGGGGGAAAAAAGAAAGGGGAACAGACTAACCAAATTAAAACCAAAAGCATGAACCAGTTCAAAAAGAGTCCCAAAGGGGGTTTGATGAAGAGAAAAAGGGGGGGGAAGTTTTTCTTTTTTAGCCAACATGTGTAAATTTACCTTTTTCCTAAATACTCGCAGAAAGATAGTTTAAAGCCCCTTTTATAATTTTTTTATATGATAATAAAAATGTTTTTCTTCATTATAGAATAATAAGAAAATTTTAAAACCCTTTTTTTATTACAATAATAAGGTAAAAGGACCCCAAGGGGAAATAAGTCACTTGTCGGGGACTTTTTGGGTTATCCTAGGTTCCCCACATATGCTCTTATGAAAATTTTTAAATTGTAATTGTATTTGTGTATACCTGAAAAAAAACTTATTTACTTATGAAACTGCGTAAAAATCAGTTACTCATCCCAAGAAACAAAAAAACATTTTCTATGAAGTGATTAAAGTGGGAGAAAACTATATTTAATGTTGGGAAAACCTTTATTTTTTTTTAAATTAAACACTTTTTAAAAAATTGATTTTAAAAGCTTGAAAAATTTAAAATCGGGGGAGTTAATAATCCAGGATAATCTTAAAAGGGCCAAACAATGGGCTTATTTCAACTTGGGTTTTGGTCTTCCCGGGATGTGACCCACCAAAAAGGCCAACAACTCCTAGGTACATAATTACTGCTCGAAATGCTTTTTATAAAAAGGGCCCTTTAAAGGTGTCTCAAAAGTCTCCATACATAGCTCATTTTTTTTCCTTTTTTTCAAATCCCTTTTAAAATGCCTTGTCAGAAAAAGGGAACGTATCAAAATCACCCCTTGGCGGGAATTGGAAAGCTGTCCCAGATTGAAAAGAGTTTTAATTAAAAAAATTTTATAATCATGGGGAGCACTAAACCCGTAGGTTTATACAGCGCCTGGGGGGGGGAAGGTTCAGGCTTAATTTGGGGAACTGGAGCACAGATCAAACCCCCAAATCAAGACCCCCTCACCAGTGTCGAGGAACCCCATTGAGGGGAGTTTTAACAGGAAACACGGCAATGTGCCGGGGGTCGGGAGAGGGACCCACCCTAAAACCCAATAAAAAGGGTAAGTACTCACTTCGATGATGCCCAAACATCCCGCGAAATTAAAAAGATTTTTGGGGGACCAAAGGGTTAATACGAGTCCATTTGTAATGCTATGCATAAAATGGCTTCATGCTGGTTTTTACCTGTATTTTTTGTACCCTGTATGTATGCAAAAATTTAAATAAATAAATAAATAAATAAATGGGTGGCAGAGGCACATCCTCGTGGGGAAATTAAAAAACTATAAAATCTATTAAAGATTTGCAGTATCCATGAGCATTTATTGATAAAATTTTCACAAAGCCCCAAGAAATAAAAGAAAAAGCTTAATGCGGGAGTATGGAGAATTTTTTGGGTTTTACCATGCCCGAAATTTTTTTACAAAGAAATGGTAGTCAGGTAGGGGAATATGCTGCAAATAAAGTTTATTTTGCCAAAAATTTTAAAATTTTCCCCCCTTGTAGGGAGATTTTGAGACCCCCTTATGAGGCAGGTAAAATACATGCTTTACCGAATTATAAAACGGGTACAGGGGCCCTTTTTTCAAAAAAGAAATTGTTTGTTTGGGTAAACGGGAGACAAGGGGGGAGCCCAACCCAGGATTAAACCCCCGTTTTTTCCCCTGAGAGCATCCCCTGCTACCACCGTACTGTAAGATCCCGACACCTGAACGAAGAAGAGACAAACAGTAAAACCAACGGGGAGAAAACAAAGAGAGAGAGAGAGAGAGAGAGAGAGAGAGAGAGAGAGAGAGAGAGAGAGAGAGAGAGAGAGAGAGAGAGAGAGAGAGAAAAATAGAGAGAGAGAGAGAGAGAGAGAGAGAGAGAGAGAGAGAGAGAGAGAGAGAGAGAGAGAGGGGGAGGGGAGAGAGAGAGAGAGAAAAGGAGAGAGAGAGGGGAGAAAAAATTTTACCCCATATACAATGCACCAGCGTTGAAAATTTAAAGCTGATCGAATAAGGCGTTCTCAAGATATTAACAAAATTTTTTGAAAAAAAAGAGAATGCTGCTGAGGAGGTTCTGAAAATAGAAATGTCTAGAACATTTTCCTTGTTAAATTTAAAAACTCTTAAAAACGTGATTTTTTTTTTTTTCCCTCATTTCAAACCTTTTAAAATTTCAATAATCAGAAAATGGTTTTATGTTTTGAGAAAATCCAGTGTAATAAAATTGTTTTAAAAATGGAAAATTTTTTACTGACACAGCCTAGAATTAATGCAAAAAATTTTTTTTAAGATACACCCTGTTTAAAAAGTTTAAGGATCGAAGAGAATTTTTAAAAACAAAAAAGAAAAATTTTGGATAATAAAACGGCAATTGAAATTACATTAACCAAAGTGAACTTTTGGTTTCCCCTTTTAATAAAGCCTCCCAACTCGAAAGTTTGGGGCCCCTTGGGAACAGACTTTCCCTAGAACGGGAATGACTCCAAAAATTCCAAGCATTTTTAAAATTTCGGTAAATATCAAATTTGGGGTTTTTAGACTATATTTGGGCATACTTTAACTCATCAGTTCCACTTAAATTTTAACAGTGTGAGAAGGAATCTATAAAAAAAATAAATTGCCCCCTTTTTTTTTTTATTACCCTTATTTTGCCGGGGTCCAAAAATTAAAAGATTTACAATTGCCCCTGGGTTACAACACTTGCTGATGATAGTCATTTAAAACCAAAATGTCAAGACGGGAAAAAAAATGACACTTTTGGGGAGAGAGTTTAAAAACAATTGTTTTTCGGGGAAAACAAGGGGGAAGGTGAACGAATTAAAAAACCCTCCCCAACACTTTTGTTGAAATTGGGGATGATTTAAACAACCCCCAAATGTACAAAAAATATTTTTAGATTGATTTCTTTTTATTTCATGGGGAATTTTTTAAGCCCATGGGGGTTAAAAAAGCTTAAAATTTGAGGTAATCGGGCCTTTGGGGAAGAAAGGAACCCCCCCAAAAATCAAAGAGTTTCTCCCACAAGGAAATTATAAGGGGAAGGCCCAGCATAAAGGAACCCCATTGAGGGCAAAATTTTGAATGAGAAAATATATTTTTCCATTTGGGTTTCCATTTTTTTCATTACAAAGTTTTTGGTTTGTTTCTAAGAGAAACCCCCTCAAGGAAGGTTCCTTGATGTTGGTGGGGGTTTTTGTTTTGGGAAATTTTGGATCTGTGCTCCAGTTCCCCGAATTAAGCCTGAATCCCTTTCCCCTTTTCCCCCCAAGGGTTTGATAATTCCCCCGGGGAAAGGGCCCCTTCGATTAAACAAAACAAAAATAATAACAAAAAGGCAATGCCCGGGTAAAAATAGTTAGAAAATGCCATTAATATTTTTGGGGTTTTGGGAAATTTTATGGGGCCACGGGTTTTCCTCATGTTTCATTAAAGTTTTGATGTTGCCTTCCCCACAAAATTGTGTTTTTGTATATTTTTAAATTCAGACGAAATTTTGATCCTTTTTGGACGGGGAAAAAATATATTTGTTAGTTAGTTCCGGGATCTGGCCCCATCACCTGCTCAAAGGGTCATTCAAGTTTGGGATGCCCCCCTGTTCATCACAAGCCAAAATTATTTTAAATTTTTAAAATGGGGACTTATATAAGTCTCAGTTTAAAAATACAACACATACCTCTCAGCATTATTCCGTTCGTTTGTTGAAAAGGACAAGGGTTGGGAAGTAATTTTTTTTTTCAATTTCCCCCAAAAAATTTTGAAATTTTTAATGCAGGTTATTTGCATAGGAATTAACCCTTACTGCTGCTACAAACCATTATAACAAGGGAGTACGCTAAGAGAAAAACCCCAATGGCGTCGGGGCTCAAGACTGTTCAACTGCCCCCCCCAAACATACGTGGGGAATTACTAAAAACCCCCTGGCTGTCTTCAAAAAGGGTTTGGGATGGGACAAAAATTTCAGTCCCCGACCAACCGGGCCCGTGGTCGGGTCCGCTTTCTTTGGGGGGCCAGCAGAAAACAACATGGGATCGGGCCCCGATCCACCGCGGGGCCTTACAAGAAGGCCATGGGGAGTGGGACCCCGAAACCCTCTCCAGGTAGTTAAAACCCGGCACAACGAGATTAATACCACTACTATTACTGCTACTACTATTACTACTATTTCTACTACTACTACTAATAATAATAGCAAAATTTAAATATTTTATGGGGCTTCTATTAAAAAAAACCATTTTAAAATAACCCGTTTCAACAAAAAAAAGGTTACAAGAGTTTGAAGGCATGAGCTGGGAAGGCAGATCCAGGGGGAAAAAATGTTGGTGTGATGCACACATGTGCATTGCCAACCCTTGGGCCGGGTGCACCTGATGCCTCATCCCCAAACTACGCACCACCACCTGCCCCCGTGCAGTTCTAGCACCACCCCCCCTGTCTCTAGACCCCCAAACCCACAATTAATTTTGCCATAGCACCCCCGCCATCACCATGACGACCATGACATAAGGCCTGCGGGGGCCCCTTTTCCCCGCTACATCAGCACCATAACCAGGTTACCAGCACTACAAGCACACACCACCAGCACCAGGTCACCCCCCCACCTAGCACCACCCTCCTAGCTAACACCACCCGCCCACAAAAAAAGTAAACCAAAAAGGGTCCATTTTTGACGAAAGAAGAAGATTTTTAAAACCCAGCGGCCCCATTAAATTTTTCGGAAGTTCCCCCCCGGGTCACCCCCCACCCACAGATACCACCACCCAGCGTCCACTGCTATATATTTACTGATCCAAATAGGGTTGAACCCTCCCAGTCATGCCCTTTGGTTTAAAAGCCATTGATGTTTTTTCCTTTCCCCAAGCCACGCCCCCAAAAACCATACACAAAAACCACACACACATCGATATATAAATACATGTGTTTAAGAATTTTCTAAGGGAATAAAGGGTTTAAAAAGGGGAAGAGCTGACGGCAGAGGCTAAGATGAAATTTTTTTTTACAGGTAGGAAATTTAAGGGTTCCTTACACCCCTGCCCGGGGCCCATGCTTCCCGGGAAAATGTTTGTGGTTGCTCAGGGAAATTTTTTAATTGGAGCTGCCCCAGGCCAAAAAAAACACCCTTTCATCAATTATGCTACCAGAAATGATTATTACCCCCGCAAATCTCAGACTTGTAAAGATTTAGTGGCTGGAAAATTTAAAGTACATTTATATAAAAATCTGGGACACGTGAAGAAATGTTACCAAGAATGTCGGTAGCTTTTTAAACCCTTTTTGATGTTCTGTCTGTGTACAGTGAAGATAATTACATGAATGGTGTGTATTTTTTACCCCCAAAGGGAGCAAAAACCAAACGAGTTCTTTAACGGAAAATTATATATATATATATATATATATATATATATATATATATATATATATATATATATATATATATATATATATATATATTTCCAAAGGGAAAAGGGAACTTGCGATCTTGGCTTTAAAAAGCAAAAGCTCATTCCATAAGGGCAAGTAAAAAATTTTTGTATAATAACAAAATTATTTTGAACCTAACGAAAAAAAATATTTCACTGTGTTTGTTTAGTATTAAATTATTGTGACAAATCTATAAAATATTTTTGGGTTAGGGTAAAAAAAAATTGTTCGTTATAATTTAGGTGTTTTCTAAGTTCCTTTGGGCAAAAAAATTTTTTTTTACACCAAATTATTAAAAAAATACTTTTAAACGTATAAGAGAAAATTTTTTGAAAGGAATTTTTAAATTTTTAAAAAGAGTTCTTTCTAATTGACCAGTTTTACATATTCGGCACGACATATATATATATATATATATATATATATATATATATATATATTATTAAAATAATAAAAAATTATTGTTAATATATATATAAATATATATATATATATATATATATATATATATATATATATATATATATATATATATATAAATTTACCAAGAAATTATGTATTGAATTAAAGAACACTTGGGACTAGCCGAGGATTTTTTAAACCCCCGTCGTTTGGGGCCCTTTCCTTGTGGTAAGCGAAAATCACATGACGCTCTATCCATTTTGACCAAAAAATCCTAAAGAATCCACAAGCAGAGCTTTGGTGTTTTTCCTTGATCCGAGGACAAGGGGGTGTGGGGGTCTCTGGGGCTAATTTCATTCCCAATCCTCGTTTGGTGTACTAGCCCCCACAAGCAGTATTTTTAAACATCGTGACCCGAAAGAGTATTAATTTAACGTTGTGACAGGGGGATTAAACCCATGGGCCAAAAAAGACATGGGTTCGAATTTCCCCGGCTAATTTTAGTGTTGTTTTAAAGATTCAATACCACTGTTCGTGGGCACAATTTATATATATTATATATATATATATATATATATATATATATATATATATATATATATATATATATATATTAAAAAAAAAGAGAGAGAGAAAGATTTTACTCAGAAAATTTCTAATACTTTTTACTAGCATCACCCACTACTATCCCAGGCAATTTTCTAATTTCCCCAGTTTGGGTGGGATTTTCAGGGGGGGGTTCTGGCTCTGAAACCACCTTCACGCTCTACCACCACAGTGTTTGGTATACAAACAATGGTTCCATGGGGGCGGGGAACCCACTGCCTCCCTAATGCATTTCCCAACCCGTTTACTACCCACGCATCATCGAAATTAAAGCGCCTCTGGGTAATTTGAGCGTGCAAATTCCCTATTTTGAACAGCATGTTCCTCCGTCAGGCATTTTGCGACCGAAGTATCGAGCCTCCACCACCCCAAGCATTTCACCTAATTTGAAATTTTCCCCTTGGGTTTAGGGGAAACCTGCCCCATCTCTAATGACTCGGGGCCCCCATGACTCACCAGAGCGGTAAACCCGAGAAGCATTGATGGAAAAAGTTGTCCACAGATATTTTGTATGCCGTAATAATATCCCTAAAACAGGGGTTAAAACTCTGTGATATTACACTTCAGGGATATATACATTTGGGGGAAAACACCTCCCTTGGGAATGAACTGGGAGATAGTTAAATTTTTTAATGGGGGTTAAAGCCCATTTTTCTGCACTAGGGCCGGGGAAGACTGCATGAACCTTTTTGGGCCAACCCGAGAAGACAACTTTTAAATTTCCCCAAAAAATTGAACAAAATGAACTTTAACATATTCCCCCTTTTAGAAATATACCTTCTCAGGGTATTATATCTTTGACCCTATATATTTATATATATATATATTTTATATATATATATATATATATATATATATATATATATTTATATATATATATATTTAATATATATATATATATTAACAACCAAAAGGAAAAAATTTGTGAAATTCCACGCATTTCGTGACTTTTTACATTATCAAGAAAAAGATCACTGTCATTAATGAGATGAACAAAAAATTTAAAGATTTCAATGTATTTTAAAATTCCCCCAAGATCATATCCAGCCTCGCTGGTTTTTCCTTCCCCATTTTACCTTTTTTTGCCTTTTACATCCCCCCAATCAAGAAATTTCTTTTGGGAAAATCTGCTACAAAATTTGGTATTTTACGAATGTTTTTAGAAAAGAATTCCTCGCTCACCAATGGGCAGGTCACCAGGGGGTTTAGGGAGGCCCAAAAGCAGCAAGTCAACAGGGGCAGGTCAAAAAGGAACATGGATCATCAGGGGTTTTACGCCAAATTCAGTCACCACCAAAATGAATGCCTTTTCTTAGGGACCATCAAACCCCCCCACCAAAAAACCACCACCACCACCACCACCACCACCAAACAACCCCACCACCACCAACCAACCAACAACCAGAAGCCTCATCACACAAAAATTTAAAAAATAATCGACCATAACAGAATTGGGAAAATAATTGAAAAAACGCCTTTGGACACATTTTTATAATACGACATCGTGAAAGGGTTTCCCCCCGCCGCCCTGAAGAAAAGGAAAAAAGGGGGGGTTTTAAAAATGACTTCCAAAAGTGAGGGTTTTACCCCCTTGTAAATTTTCCTTTATTCTAACTAGTCACAGGGGGAACTAATTTCCCCAAAAATCCAACTAATACAGGGGGCGAACTAATTCCCCTCCGGGCGAACTAGTCACAGTGGGTCGAACTAATCCAAAAAACAACCCAGTCAAGGGGTTTAACCGAGAGAATGTTTTCTTGCAATATAATCGGAATAAAAAGACTTGAAAAAAATAAATTAATAAAGACTTATGAATTAAAAAAAGAGGACGTTTTGCCCCACCAAAAAAAAAAAAAGAAAAGGGAGCCTTTTTGGGGAACCCCTTTTTTAAAATGTTTTAAAAAATTCCAACATTCGTATCTGCATGAAATGTTGGTTTGGGTTTAAAGGGGGGTTGAAACCCATCTAATAGACGAGGGTTATTAAGGCCGGGGGGTACCCAGGGGGTAGGGGCTAGGAAGTTAAAAGGGAATTTATTTCTGGGAAAATGCTAGGGGCTGGGGAGTAGGAGATGCAGGGGACCGCAGACCGGGCTTTTTGAGGGTGGGGAGGGCTAGAAGAATAAAAAAAGCCAGGAGTCAGGATGAGACACCGGGCCCCCCCGGTATTCAAAAGCCCCCGGGGAGAGATAACCCTTTCTTTTACTCCCGCTCCAAATGCCCCTGACCCTTTGCGTTGACTGGTAGGTGACTGGCGGGTGACTGGTACCCAACAGGTGACTGGTAGCCAAAGACTAGCACTGGCAGTCAGTCACAGGGAAATAATCAGTCTAACTGGTATACCAAACCCCTCAGCCCACGTCTGACCGTGTCACGGGGAAATGGACTCTTAGTGTCCTGGTGGGGGAATTTGGGGGGGGCAAAACGGGCTGGTGGGCGGGGTTTTAAAATCTTGTCCAAAACGTCGTAAAACCCCGACATCCCAAACTTTTCTGAAAATCCGGCCGATAAAACGTCAATTTATTTCGCCCCAATCACGAATTTTCCCAAAAAAAGACTGATAAATCCTCTTCAAAAATTCCGGGAACGAAATTTGATGATTTTCTGAAAAAAAATTTGGAAAAAAAAAAAACACTTTTGCATTTTTTTCTAGGATTTTTTTTTGACGTGAAGATGCATTTTTTAAAAAAATACATGGGGGGCCTTACTTCTCCCCCACCCCTACATGGAAGGGGAATCCACTTCCCCCCCCTCCAACATGGGGGTAAAAACCACCCTTCCCCCCATACATGGGGGGTGAGTCCCCTTCTTTTTCCCTTCCCCCTATTTAAGAATTTTTCCAGGTATGACATGAAAGGTATTTTAATTCCAAAATATATATCCTCCATACATGGAGGGTCCACCTTTCCCGGTATACACCCCCACATGGGGTCCATCTCCAGGTAAGACCACAATGGGGGTTTACCCCAGGTATAAAAACCCCATGGAGGTCCGGGGTGGGGTACACACGGGGAAGGACCACCCCCAGGTATACACCACACCCTGAAGGACCACCCCCAGGATACACCCACAAGAAGGGGACTTCCCGGTAACACCACACATGGGGGAAACCCCAGGATCACCCACATGAAGGGCCACCCCAGGTATACACCCCATGGAGGACCACCTTTCCCGGTTTACACTAAGTAACCGACAACCTCCAGGTTTCCCCACATGAAGGGACCCACCTCCCGGTATATAAACCCCATGGAGGATCACCTCCAGGTATAAACCACAATGGGGGGTCCGCCTGGGGGGATACACCACACATGGAGGGGGCCGCCTCCAGGGGATACACTTTTACAAAATGGAGGTCCGCCCCCAGGTATAACCGACACATGGAGGACCACCTCCAGGGATACACCACACATGGAAACCCCCCCCAGGTATAACCCCCCACACGGAGGACCACCTTTTCCCGGTATACGCCCCATGGAGGACCACCCCCAGGGAACCCCCACATGGAGGAAACCCCCAGGTATAAAAACCAAAACATGGGGGACCACCCCCCATGTATACGCCACACATGGGAGGTACACCTCCAGGTATACACCACACATGGAGGACCCACCTCCAGGTTAAAACCACACATTTGGGGGTCCACCTCCAGGTTCCCACCATGGAGGTCCACTTCCCCGCATACACCACACATGGGGGGACCACCCCAGGTATACACCACACATGGAGGACCACCTTTCCCGGTATACACTGCACATGGAGGACCACCTCCAGGTATACGCCACACATGGGGGGACCACCTTCAGGTATAACCCCACATGGAGGGTCTGGGTTTTGGTATACACCACACACATGGGGGTCCGCCTGGGGATAAACCCCACATGGACGGTTCCACCTCCACGGGATACACCACACATGGAGGACCCACCCCAGGTATACACCACACATGGGGGACAAAACCCCCAGGGATACACCCATAAAAGGACCACCTCCAGGTATAAACCCCACATGGAGGACCACCCCCCAGGTATACACCACACATGGAGGACCCCCCCTCCAGGTATACACCCACATTTGGGGGACCACCTCCAGGATACAACCAAAAACATGATAACAAAAATGGTTAAAATCTTTTTGTTATCTTTAACACGGTGTTAAAAGGTTTTTTCCCTTTTTTATGCCTTTGGACGGCCTGGTGAGGGGTAGGGGGGGAATAAGTAAGGATAGGAGGGGTGGGGGCACAAAACAGGTGGCTAAGGGGTTAGGAACCGGTTTTTTGCCCCGGTGGGTGGAAAAATTTTTTTGAGCATGGGGCGAGTCCCGCCCTTCCCCCCTGGTTTTGAATCCTCGGCTACCTCGGTCAGACGTATCCAAAACAATGAAAAAGCTTTTTTTTTTGGTTTCTTTCAAATCACCTCAATTTTCTTTTTCATTGTACTGGGTGCGGGGTGTGTGTGACCCATTTTGGGTGTGTTACAGGCGAACTTAGTTTTGTTCCCCGGGGGTTTCTATCAATGAGAATAGTCTAGCAACACACTGTGTAAATTATCATAGAATAGGGGAGAGCACACCGTGACCATCATAGGGAAAACGCCAAAAAAAAAAATTACGAAAAATACCAGCACTGTAACCCCAAAAACGTTACCAAAGCATTTCAAATTGGCTTGCGTCCGGGGACAGCGTCGGGGACAGCGTCGGGGGACAGCGTCGGGGCAGCGTCGGGGGGAAAAGCGTCGGGGGACAGCGTCGTGGGAAAGCAAACCCTCAAGTCCGGTTTTCAGGGCCCGCAGGAGGGGCAAAGAAAAAAAATAAAAACAAGGCACCCAAATTTAAATTTAATATACTTTTTTTAGGTATTGTCCCCCGAGGGGAGATAAATTTGGGCAGCGTCACCCCTACGATATTCAGCCCTTATCCAAGGGGGTTTACCGCCCCTCATTACAAATTACTATTACCTAATCCAAGCAAATCCCACATATTTTCCCCGGGGAAAATGTTGCCCAACCCAACACCATGATCAAAAGAATTTAAAATTCCCCGGATATTTAACCGAGATATTAATTCCCTCCACAGTCCCAAAATCTAACGGGAATTTCTGCAGTGTTGATCTTCTGGGCCAAAAACCCCAAAAAAACAAAACCCAATTGGGAAATTCGAAACCGTGTAAGCAAAGAGCGAGCAAAATGAAAAAATAAGAGACCCAAAAACCAAAGTCGGGGATGTTCCCGAAGCGAGGGTTAAACTATTACCGACACAAGGCCAGGTAAAAAGATAAAAATAAAAAAGGGGGGGCAGATATGAGGCCAAAAGTGATGATACTTTAAGATGTCTAGATGCTCTGGGTGTTTGCTTTTTAAAGGGATTTAGAGTCTTCCCACCACACGAGGGTCAAAAGGGTGCACCCAACCCTTTTTCACCGCCAGACAAGAATTTAAAAACCAATTTAGGGGGCTTTAAGTAATCTCTTTTAAACAAGAAGAGTGGACCCTTCCAGGGCCCTTTACTTGGGGTGTGGAATAGGACACGTTTTTGCCACTGCGAAACTTCCCCATAATAAATGTCCTAAACTGTACATGTTTTTTTTCATATCTTTTTATTATCACCAGACCATTTTCAAGAGCCTTGGTTGGGTTTTAGTCCTTAAAAAAAGTGGAGCTATCCCTCCTTCCTCGGTTTAAAAAACAAAACCTCATGCCCATGCAGGGTCTAGGCCCTTCCCCCAATTTAAGATGCCAATTATTGGGAAAAAGCTGATCACTGGGGGGGACAGACACATTTAAAGGGAAACTTTTTGAATTTTGCAAGGAAGTTAGTATGCAAGAAACACGTGTACAACACCTGTTATGTTTTTTAAAATCATGGGAAAACCTCCGTTCATGACTGGGAGACTGAACACCCCCATTCAGACTGAGGGGTAAAAACCCCTATTCATGACTGGGGGCTGAAAAACCCCAATTTATGATTGGGGGGTAAAACTTAATTCATGACTGGGGATTTAACATCCCCATTCAACTGGGACCGGGAAAATCCCCCTTTTGACCGGGGGCCGACACCCCAGGCGATACGTTTTTTGTGCATCTAGTGGGTGAACTCATGCAAAATATGGAAAGGTCACTGGGGCGATTTAATGGGCACCGCTGCAGGACAGTAATGGTCACTGCCGGAGGGCAGAATGATCACTGCCGCAGGACAGTAAGGTTTACTGCTGCAGGACAGTGATGATCACTGCCGGGACAGGGAATGGTCACCGGGTGAGGGCAGTAATGGTCACTGCCACAGGACAGTAATGGTCACCGCTGCAGGACAGTAATGGTCATTGCTGCAGGACGAATGGTCACCGCTGAAGGACGTAATGGTCATTGCCGGACAAAGGTCACCGTTGAGGACAGTAAAGGGCACTGCCGAGGAAGTAATGGTCACCGCTGGGGGAAGTAATACCGCCGCGGGCAGAATAGTCACTGCTGCAGCACAGTAAGGTCACCGGGTTTGGCAGGAAAAGTCACCGCTGGGCAGTAAAGCCCCCGCTGCAGGCCCCGAAGGTCACCGCTGCAGGACAGCAATTTGGGCACCGCTGCAGGGAAATAAGGTCATTGCCAGGACAGTAATGGTCACTGCTGAAGGGCAGTAATGGTCATTTCTGCAGGACAGTAAGGTCAATGCCGCAGGACAGAATATCACTGCTGCAGCACAAAAGGTCACCGCTGCAGGGGAGTAATAGTCACCGCTTTTCGGGCAGAATTTGTCAACCGGCAGCAATGGTCACCGCCGCAGGACAGGAAGTCACCGCTGCAGGACAGAATAGTCACTGCTGCAGAAGTACGGTCACCGCTGCAGGACAGTAATTTGTCACCGCTGCAGGGAAATAATTTTCACCCCCGGAGGACAGTAAGGTCACCCGCCGCAGGACAGTAATGGTCACCCCCGCAGGACAGGGAAAATCACTGGGTGCAGGACAGTAATGGTCACTGGGTTTCCCGAACGGTTATTAACAAAAAAAAAGAATAAAATACTTTAACAGAAAACTAGGGGAAATAAAGGGGGGACTCAAATAAAATTTTAGAGTGAAAAAACTGGGCCACCCCTTGGCCATGGGGTTTTCCCGCAAAACAGTGAAGAGAGGGATTTAGAGGAGGGGGAAATAAGGGGGGGAATGATGGAAGGGGGGAAGGTGGGGGAAGGGAGGGGGAAAGGGGGGGGGTCATTTTCCGGCTGGGGCAAAAGAGTGCGCTTTAGTGGGTAGTGTTGGGGGTGATGACCTCAGTTCTGCATGAGTGACCAGGGGGGGGGAGGAAAGGGGGGGGGAAGATATGATGGGGGGGGGAAGGGGAGAGAGAAGGAAAGGAAGGGTGCAGGAGAAGGATATGGTGCATTTATGAGGAGGAGGGGAAAAGTAGGGGAAAGGGGGAAGTAGGGGGGGAAGGGGGGGAGAAAATGAGGGGAGCAGGAGAAGGGGTGAGGGAAAAAGAGGTAGATAAAAAGACACATGTGCGAATTCTGGGCATTTTAACCCTGAGAACATTTCTGCCCATCAGTGGCTTTAATTAAAAATACAGAGACTAATAGAGGATATAGTGGAACACAAGAAGAAGTAATTTTTGGTGATCAGTCCTCAGGCTTGAAAAAGGGTTTTAATCCCCCCAGATTCCCCCCAGACTACTTTTTCATGTTTTTCCATCAACCCCCAGCTGAGTCAAGAAGACTGAGGGGCTGATCACCCCAAACTTTTTTTCATGTTCCTTACTGTCCCAGTATTATTCACTTGTGTTTGGGCAATTTTCTTACATGGAAAAATGGTAGAGGAAGATGGGGAAATGGAAAAAGGGAAGAGGAAGGGGCAATAAGTTTTTATTAATTACTTTATCAGATACAAGGATGCCCCAACAAATCAATTTGTCACTGTACTGTATTAATGGTGAAACGTTTCCAAAAAATAGATACCCAGATGTTGGGGCCAATTAAAAACGTAGCACAGCATACACTGTATTCTTTTTCAAGATTGATGGATTGATTACATCGACTCCAGGTTTTGGGGGCTGATTACCCCCATTCTTCCTTTATTGGACTGAAGAAGTCACCGAGCATCGAAACGTTTCCCCAACAGAGATACCCGGATGTTTCAAATGTATCTGATTCTTCATCGTCAAAAGAGAAAAAAGGGGAAAGGAAATAAAAAAGAAAGAGAAAGGAAATTAGAAGAGGGGAAAAAGGGAAAGGGTGAGCTTGGTGAGGGGTGAAGGGGGGGTCACCCATGGTTTCCCTGGCTGACCATAATCCATTTTTCACACTAAAAATTTTTTTTACTCCCACCCCACCTAAAAATTTGTTATTAAATTTAAAAAGGTTTTTATTTGCCTTTTTTCTTCTTCTATATGTTGCCTTTAATGGGTTTGGTTTTTGGTTTTTGTTAATTGGGGTTTTTATAAAACCGGTGTGTGTATAATTGTTAGGGAAAGGTTAGGGAAAATGAAAAGTTTAAATAAAAGTGATAAAGGGGCACATTTTTACTACGTCGCTTTGTACTACTACTTACTACTATTTCCGGGTGCACTAATTTTTTACCGCCAGTAGTAATACTACCGCCAAATTTCTACTTTACCTTTTACGTCACCTGCGCCTATTTCATAATTTCTGGTCATGTAGTTTGTAACGGCTTGACAAAGTTCCTGGAGAGCGAAACGTTGTAACAAAAAAAAATCACACCGTGTCTATCTAAGAGAATAAAGACCCTGGGGCACAAGGTCTCAGTCACCTGTTAAAATGACCTGAGGGCACATATCCATGCCAGCAGTGATAATCAATGTCAGATAAAATTTTAAATGGGGAAGGATTGCCGGGGCCAGTTGGGGCCCGCTGCAGGATCCTCCTATAGTCTCAAAAAGAGCTGATGTAGGTAACAGCTCTTTTGCCCTTTTCAATAAAGCTGGGGTCCTTAACCCAACCCCTTTTTAAACTCTTTTAAAAAAAAAAAAAACCCCCAGAGGGAAAAAAAACCAAAATAAAAAAATTTTTCAACTACTTTTTTCTTTTAGGAAGTCCTTCGGGTTACGTAATGGGGACTAATTAATTAAATATTTTGACCCCCAAGGGGTTAATATAT
Source organism: Cherax quadricarinatus (assembly GCF_038502225.1). NCBI lineage: Eukaryota > Metazoa > Arthropoda > Malacostraca > Decapoda > Parastacidae > Cherax > Cherax quadricarinatus. Next base: position 8,165,475 of record NC_091333.1, on the reverse strand, counting down.
ATTCTATTATTTAAAAATTCACCCCCGGGGAACCCCGACTGACCCACGGCCATTCGGATTGGTTTTTTTTCGCCCAGCGCCCCATACCACCCCCAACATAGGGGTATTTACGGCAGGGCGACAGCTGATCAATTTACCGGATGGTCTCGGGGGTGTCACAAAAATCAGAACGGAAGTATGCCAGACATGAGGAGGTCCACGATATCATAAAGAGAAGTTTTTGCCCAGCCCGTTGCCCAGATCAACCCCGGGGGCCCGGGCGGAGGGTTCTGTTTGGTTTTAAAAAGGGCCTGATGGAAACCATGCTTTCCCCCTGGGAAAGGGGGGAAAAATTTTCCTGGGACTTACACCTGTGCCGCCACATTGGCAGACACCTTTCTTCCCTAATTTTAATTTGAAGGGGGTAGAGCTGCCAGTTACAGGGGGACCCAGAAGACCCCCCCAAAAGGTGGTTTTGCCCAGTTGGGAAAATTCATCCCACTAGGGGTTTAAGACCCTTTGGGGCAGGGGGGAACTTGTGCTTTTAAAGTTCCCTTTTGGGGGGAGAAAAACCCCCAAACACAAAACCCCAAAGGGTCACAGGGGTGGCCAGCCTTTTTTCAGAGATTCAGGCCGATCCAGGGAAAAAGCCTGCAGCATTCTGGGGACGAGCCGACTGCCGGGGGGGTTGGGTGAAGTATTTGAGAATTGGCTGTGACATGTCATGTATATTGTTGTACTTCCATTGTATTTTTGTTAATGATTTTTTTCTTTTAATAAGGTTAACACAGAATACAAAAAATAAGGGGGGAACCCCGAGTTTTCCCTGAAGTAAGTGTAATATTTTTTTCTGAAGATGAGGGTCCCCAACACAGTTCCAGAGGTGGTACCTTTCATTTATATTTTGTGTACTCACCTTTGTTGTGGGTTTTGAGGGCCCTGCCCACTGGTAGCTACTAGGTAACTCTTCCTGCTTCATGAGCTTTTTTCAACCTTTTTTAAAGTTATGTATGGATCCTGCCTCCAGACATCACTTCCCGGAAACCCTTCCCCTGCCCGACAACTCTGTCACTGAAGAAAAAACCTTTCCTTTAAAATCTCTGGATTCATCTGAGTCTTCAACTTCCAACTGTATCCTTGTTGCTGTGTCCCATGTCTGGAACATCCTGAACCCACCTTGTCGATTCCTCTCAGTATTTTATATGTCGTTATCAATCCCCGCTATCTCTCCTGTCCTCCAGTGTCGTCAGGGCATGGCCCTTTGCTCTGGGACTAGTCTTGTTGCAAACCTTTTCACTTTCTCTAGTTTCCAGATGCTTGGCTAGGTGTGGGTTAAACTGGTGCCGAACTCCAATACGGACATAACGTCCAAATACAAAAGGGGCCTGAATGATTCCTTATTAAGATGGCGGAATGCCGTTCTATTTTTTTAGGCGCCCATATGCTGCAGCAGTTATTTGGTTTATGCGCCCCAGGAGATGTGCCCGGTGTTATACTCACCCCCCAAAATCCTTTTCCTTTAGGAGGTTTTTAGTCTCTGGGCCCCCCAGATTGTACTCCCGGGGCTGGGGTCTTCCCTTTGCCCTTTCCCCCAAACTTCATAAATTTTTTCACTTGGTAGGATTGAACCCAGGAGCCAAAAAATTTTGGGCCAAGCTTGGAGCCTGTCCAGATGCCTTTTTTAGTTCTGCCTGGTCCTCGTCCAGTTTAATTTTTCATCAACCCCCCATCATCTGCAAACAGGGAAAACTTAAGTCCATTCCATACGTCTTGTCGTTCACAAATTTCCAGAAACAGACCGGTCCTAGGACTTAACCCCCGTGGGAACCCCCCGTCACAGGCAACCCCCCTTTTACACTTTGCCAAGGGAATTGACTGCTTTATGTCTTCCTGACAGGGGGTTTCCCGATCCACTGCAGTGCCTTCCCTTTTTATCCCTGGGGCCCGGGCCTCCAGCCTTTTCACCAATCTCCCTTTTGTGGGAAATGTGTCAAAAAAGCCCTTTTTACAGTCCAAGAAAATGCAAAACTGCCCACCTCTCTCATTGTCCCACTGCTGTCACCTTGTCATGAACTCCAGAGGTTTTGGGCACAAGGTTTCCCCTCCCTGAAACCGTTCTGGCTATCACTGGGTAAGTCATTCCTTTCTAGGGGTTCCACCACTTTCTCCCCGATAACCTTTCTCCATAACTTTGATACTATACATGTTTTGTGAAACTGGGCTGTAGTTTTAATACCTTGTGTCTGTCTCCCTTTTTAACAGTGTGTGTGTGTGTGTGTGTGTGTGTGTGTGTGTGTGTGTGTGTGTGTGTGTTTGTTTGTTTTTTTTGTGTGTGTGTGTGTGTGTGTGTGTGTGTGTGTGTGTGTGTGTGTGTGTGTGTGTGTGTGTGTGTGTGTGTGTGTGTGTGTGTGTGTGTGTGTGTGATATTTCCTTTCTGAAATATTCCGGGAGCTCAGAGGTAGAGCACTGGACCTCCACATGCCACGACTACGGTTCGGGTCCCCGACATTTTTTTGCTTTTGTCATTGACAGTCGTTATTACATTATCTCACCATGGCTTTCTTTTCCAGCAACCCCCAATTTCCAAGGGTTTTTTCCCCACGCCCCCCTTTGCCAAACACCCCAGTTCTCAGGGTTTTTCCCCCCACGTCTTGCTTTTTAGCACCTCACAGTTCTCAGTTTTTCCCTCACGTCTTGCTTTTCCAAAACACCTCCCCAGTTCTCAGTTCCCTTCCCCCACGTCTTGGGGGTTTCCAGCACCCCCCAGTTCCTTCCTTTTTCCTCACGTCTTGCTTTGCCAGCACCCCACAGTTCTCCCCGTTCTTCCTCACGTCTTGCTTTGCCAGCACCCCCCGTTCTCTCAGCCCCTTCCCCCACGTCTTGCTTTTCCCGCACCCCCCACAGTTCTCAGTTCTTCCTCACGTCTTGGGTTTTCCAGCACCTCACCTTCGTTTTTCCTCACGTCTTTTTGCCAGCACCCCTTCCCCAGTTCTTCCTCACGTCTTGCTTTCCAGCACCTCACAGTTCTCAGTTTTTTCCCTTTTTCCCCCCCACCCCCTTTTTCCTTTGCTTTCCAGCACCTCACAGGGTTTTCAGTTCTTCCCCCCAGCCCCTTTTTTGCCAGCACCCCAGTTCTCAGTTCTTCCCCCACGTTTGCCGCCAGCACCTCACAGTTCCCCAGTTCTTCCCCCACGTCTTGCTTGCCAGCACCTCACCAAAAACTTTCCCCCCCCTACGGTTAAAACCTCCCCGTTTTGAGCCCTCCCCCACGTCTTTCTTGCCAGCACCTCCAAATTCTCAGTTCTTCCTCACGTCTTGCTTTGCCAGCACCTCACAAATTCCCGCCCCCTTCCCCCACGTCTTGCTTAAAGCACCCTCACAGTTCTCAGTTCTTCCTCACGTCTTGTTTGGGCCCGCACCCTCACAGTTTTCAGTTCCTTTCCCCCACGTCTTGCTTTGCCAGCACCTCACAGTTCTCAGTTCTTCCTCAAGTCTTGCTTCCGGCCCGCACCCCCACAAAATTTAGTTCTTCCTCACGTCTTGCTTTCCAGCACCTCACAGGGTTTTCAGTTCTTTCCCCACGGGGCTTGGTTTGGGCCCGCACCCTCACAGTTCTCAGTTCTTCCCCCACGTCTTGCTTTGCCAGCACCTCACGTTCCTGCTCCTTCCCCCACGTCTTGCTTGAAAACACCCAAAAATTTTCAGTTCTTCCCCCACGGCCCCCCCGCCAGCACCCACAGTTCTCAGTTCTTCCCCACGGGCCCGTTTCCAGCACCCACAGTTTTCCCCGTTTCTTCCCCACGTCTTGCTTCCCCCCTTCCAGTTCCCTCAAGTTCTCCCGCCCCCCTCACGTCTTGTTTAAGCAACCTCAAGTTCCTCGCCCCTTTCCTTTACGTCTTGCCCTTTCCAGCACCCCACAGTTCTCAGTTCTTCCTCACGTCTTGGGGCCAAACCCCCCCTCCCCAGCCCCAGTTCTTTCCCCACGGGGCTTGCTTTCCAGCACCCCCAGTTCTCGCCCCTTTCCCCACGTCTTGTTTTCCAGCACCCCCACAGTTCTCAGTTCTTCCCCCACGTCTTGCTTGGGAAAACACCCCCCAGTTCTCAGTTCCCCTCACGTCTTTTCTTTCCAGCACCCCCACAGTTCCCCGGGGTTTTTCCTCACGTCTTTTTTTCCCGCACCTCACAGCCCCAGTTCTTCTCCTCACGTCTTGTTTGCCCGCACCTCCCGTTCCCCGGGGTTTTTCCCCCACGTCTTTTTCCAGCACCTCACAGTTCTCAGTTCTTCCTACGTTTTTGCTTTCCAGCACCCCCAGTTCCTGCCCTTCCTCACGTCTTGCTTTTTAGCACCTCCCGTTCTCAAGTTCTTCCCCCACGTCTTTCTTCCAGCACCCACAGTTCTCAGTTCTTCCTCACGGGCTTGTTTTGCCCCAAAAACCCCACAGTTCTCAGTTCCCTCACGTCTTGTTGGGCCAAAACACCTCCCAGTTCTCCCAGTTCTTCCTCACGTCTTGCTTTGGGGGGCACCTCACAGGTTTCTGCCCTTCCTCACGTCTTGTTTTTCCCGCACCCCCAACGTTCTCAGTTCTTCCCTCACGTCTTGCCCTTTCCAACACCTCACAGTTCTCAGTTCTTCCCCGCCCGGGTTTTCCAGCACCCAGTTCTCAAACCCCCTTTCCCCCGTTTTTTTTGCCAGCACCTCACAGCCTCAAAATTCCCTTTCCCCACGTTTTTGTTTTGCCAGCACCCCACAGTTTCTCAGTTCTTCCTCACGTTTTTTCCAGCACCCACAGCTCGTTCTTCCTCATTCTTTTTGGGCCCCCCGTTCTAACCTCACCACTTCCGCCCCCGTTCTCCTTTCCCCCCTTTCCTGCCAGCCCCCCCCGCCCCAGGGTTTTTTTTTTACCAAAAAATTTTTTTTTAAAAATGAATTTTTTAAAAACAAGTCATCCATGGAACCGAGAGAGTAAATGGGGGGGGGAGGGGGCCCGGGGGGGGTGGGGGAGGGAGGGGGGCTGGGTGGGGGGTGGGGGGGGGAGGGGGGGTGGGGGGAGGTGTGGGGAAGGGGGGGGCTGGGGGAGGTGTGGGGGGGGAGGGGGGCTGGGTGGGGGGTGGGGGGGGAGGGGGGTTTTGGGTGGAGCTGTGGGGGGGGAGAGGGGTCTGGGGGGAGCTGGGGGGAGGGAGGGGGGCGGGGGGAGCTTTTGGGGGGGGGAGGGGGGGCTGGGTGGAGCGGGGGGAGGGGGGGGGTCTGGGGGAGGTGGGGAGGAGGGTCTGGTGACCCGGGGGAGAGGGGGCTGGTGCCGGAGGAGGGGTTCAAAATTTAGGGGGGGTCCTGGGGGAGTGGGGGGGAAACTGGGGAAAATGGTGGGGAAAAGGGGCGGGTGGGGTTTTGGGAAGGGGGGGGGCCAAGGGGGCTGGGGGAGGGAGGGGGGCCCGGGGGAAGCCGGGGGAGGGGGATGGATTGGAGAGAGAGAGAGAGAGAGAGAGAGAGAGAGAGAGAATGTGTGTGTGTGTGTGTGTGTGTGTGTGTGTGTGTGTGTGTGTGTGTGTGTGTGTGTGTGTGTGTGTGTGTGTGTGTGTGTGTGTGTGTGTGTGTAGGGTTGTTATCACTTGTAGACTCACCTGAGCTGATTTATCAAGATGTTGAAAGCTTAATGGCAAAATTAATGTTGCATATCCGAGGCCACTTCCCAGTGTTACCTAGCATAATGGCGCATACCTGAGCCTGGTACCTAGTGCTCTACAGATCTTGTTACCTGTCACCGGTATTTGCAACGTAATCTTCCCCTGTCGCAAGAACATCAGCGAAATGATGACGTATTTGTGAATTAACGCACACTAACGAAGGTACTCGCAACAGATGCCTGAGTCAGGAGACAGTTGTGGAGCCAGAGAGGACTGTAGAAACATAAGAGCAAGTAAACTGAAGCTTCAAAGGGCATCTGATCCCAGGTTAAGGATCCGATGCACTTCACATGCTAAGCTCGACGATGCTGCGGATTTTGTCGCACATTGTTGCCTCGTCTTTGCTTGACTTATTTACGTTATGGAGTCTCTTGCTTGTTGGTAACGACGCTGTTCCTGACACTGATATTAAGATTTTTATGTACTGATTTATCTGAGATTGTCGAAACAGGTTTTAATGTTGTTTGCGAGGATCGTGTCTTATCTTCCTGCTTTTATTGAAAATGGTATAAAATACAGACAAGTTGATGATTAAGACACATGTGCATCGGTTGAGCATCCTTATTCATGAAACGTTTCGCCTACACAGTAGACTTCTTCAGTCAAATACTGCATTTGACTGAAGAAGACTACTGTGTAGGCGAAACGTTTCAACAATAAAGATACCCAACTGTTGGACATGTTTTCTGAATCGTCATCTGGCTTCATCTCCAAATTTCTTGGCTTCCTGAGCCCCAATACTAGCTCATCTTGTAATTATACATGGCGTCTGCCTCCACAATCCCCTCATAAAAATAAATTCACCTGTATATTTGCTTAAGACCGTAAAAGCAATTCCTAACATCTCTGTGGCTGGTCTGTGTTCTTAGCATCCACGTACAGTGTGCGCCTCAGATTTCATGTGTTTTGTCTCTGATTATTGTGTGTGGTTCGTATGTGTCTCTGGTGAAATGTTCTGTGTAATAATGACATCCAGGTCGTATTTACTTGTGCACGAATGGCATATAATACCGAGAAAATGAAGAATTAGACACAAGTGCAACATCTGGGTATCTTTATTCGTAGACGTTTCGCCATCCAGTGGTTTAATCAATACAAGAATATAATGTGAAGACTGCTGAACTATATACAGAAGATGAGGTAATCAGTCCCTCAGCCTTGGAGTCTTGAAGACTACGGTGGTCTTCACCAACTCCAAGACTGAGGGACTGATTACCTCATCTATCGTATATCGTTCGACATTCTTCACATTATGTCCTTGTATTGCACTGATAAAGCCACTGGATGGCGAAACGCCTACAAATAAAGATACCCAGATGTTGCACACGTGTCTAATTTTCATTTTCTTCTTTATTTGGGTTCCGTAACTACTCTCCCGCTTTTCACACTTAATTTGGTCTTCCCTAGCCGTCTCGGACGCCCGTTATCTTGCACTTGTCTGGATGAAACTCCAGTAGACACTTGTTAGACCACTATTTTAGTCTAAGTCTTCTCGTAGCTTGTATCTGTCCTCTAGTGCTCTTATTTATCTCACAAATTTCACGTCGTCAGCAACAGTGATAAGTGGAAAGTAATCTCCTCTGGGAAGTGTCCAGCAACAAGTGCCTTTGACAGCTGGTTACTGACAAGTTTATTAAGAAAAGCAATGGATCTGGTACCGATCCTTGGGGAACCAGACTGGTTTCTGTTACCCATCTCAGTGTTAGCTTCCTTACCGTCATTTTGTCTGTTAGATTCTTATTAATAAATTTAGGTACGTCGTCCTTGTATTGTCTGTCTGCTCCTTCTGTGTCTGGGTCAATCTCAACGAAAATGTAATCGACCCGTCCTTGTTTCTCTTGCATAATTTTTGTTATTTTATCATTGAATTCCAGTAAGCTAATAAGGCAGGACTTTCCTTCAATAATTCATTGCTGGTTTACTGCACTGACCTTCCTCCTCCCCAGATGCATCACCAATCTGTTTTTAATTATCTTCTCCAGCTCTCTACGGAGTATGCATGTCATGGGTACTTGTGTGCGTGTGTGTGTGTGTGTGTGTGTCATAACGACGCATCTCGGATCCTCACACAGGTGTTAGTATGCATGTCTCATCCCTGCTACACCTGGCTCAAGATGACACACTTGACATTATGGCTGAAGTATTCATGTTTAGTCACTGAACAAATTCCTCCTCCCTACCCACCTGCATTCCCCACCTGCCCTCTCCACCTGTCGTCTTCCCAACAGCACTCCAATGCTTTC
>NC_091333.1:8122571-8152571 GCF_038502225.1 Cherax quadricarinatus | reverse complement strand
CCCCCAATGAAAAGCAGGGGTGTCACTAGCACGTTAAGAGATCATACAATAAGTGTCAGGGGCCCGGGACTGTTCAACTGCCTCCCAGCAAACATAAGGGGGATTACCAACAGACCCCTGGCAGTCTTCAAGCTGGCACTGGACAAGCACCTAAAGTCGGTTCCTGACCAGCCGGGCTGTGGCTCGTACGTTGGTTTGCATGCAGCCAGCAGTAACAGCCTGGTTGATCAGGCTCTGATCCCCCAGGAGGCCTGGTCACAGATCGGGCCGCGGGGGCGTTGACCCCCGGAACTCTCTCCAGGTAAACTCCAGGTAATAGCTATATCTACGTGTTTTTTTAGACGCTTAGAGCACATTAGAGCTGTGCTCTCTCTCTCTCTCTCTCTCTCTCTCTGTATATATAATTCTCTATCTCATTTTCTACTTGTTATTTCGGCTCATAACGTCAGAATTACCACTATCACCACCACCACTACTATTACTACTACTACCACTACTATTACTACTACTACTACTACTACTACTACTACTACTACTACTACTACAACTACTACTACCACCACCATCATCACCACCAGCACCAGCACCACCACCACAATATTTCCTACCACTGCATTAACATAACCCACCACCCCCTCTGCTCTTGCAGTTTCACCCAACTTTACAACCGTTGCAGAGGTTGTATTGTGCCGGGGACCTTTGCAATTATGCCCTCATAAGGTCATTAGTGCCAGGTAACCGCTGGCGACGATGCATACAGTGCCGGCACCGGCTTGTGGAGACGGCGGTTCGAATCTTCCAGATGGCGAGAATGAACAGCAGGTGTGGCCTATAGTAATAATTAATTATGGTTATTATTCTTATTATTATTATTATTATTATTATTATTATTATTATTATTATTATTATTATTATTATTATTATTTTATAATTATTGGGGAAGCGCTAGGGCAGTATGGGGTCGTTCAGGACCTGGGGAATAGGAGTCTTCCAGTTCCCTTATTAAAGTTACCCAAGATCCCTTATTGATATCAGGCAGCTCCCTTACAGAAATCTTTCGGCTTCCTTACTGAAGTCTCCCAGCTTCCTTACTGAAGTCTCCCAGCTTCTTTATTGAAGTCTTCCTGCTTAAGTTGAAGGATTTCATTCCGATTATGAATTAAAGTTATCTTGCGCATGATAGCATATGACAGGGAGACACAGCCAGCCTGTGTTCCTTCTGTGTCACTGTTACGTAGAATTGGGTAGCAGCACGCGCCGGATATATCAGGATACTAAGTAGCTACTTCTTCCTTCAGTAGCTGCCGAGTGTTGCTGGTGCAACTGAGAGAAGACTTTATCATGTTCCAGAGACGCCACTCCACCTTCAGTGGCGCGGCATTTACTGTAACTAATGCCAAACTCTTTAATATCTGTACCACATAAAAGGAACGGAAAAAGGCTTCGACGTTATCAGCTTGTGAACCCCTTCCACACACACACACACACACACACACACACACACACACACAGACACACACACACACTTGGCAAGGCACCAATCACACGGCAATCTGAAAGAAACTAACACATTCACTACCAGAGAAACGCATTCACTTGCTTCTCTGCTGATAGATGGCGCTGGGTGAGGCCGTGCCCTGGCAGGTGCTAACTGAATCCAGCATCTTAGGGGTCCGTGGTTGTTGTTGTTAAATCTGCGCTATATCTCCTGCCTTGAAAAGCGCTGTGGAAGTACAGGTAATTTGGAAAATATCGTCACTGGTATAGTTTCTCTTGATATGAAAGTTCTCGTACTCGACCTTGTTATTTTCTCAACCTTTTGTTGCATTTGTCTTATTCCAATGTCCACATGACAGACCAACTAAACGAATTATTCCTAAGTCTTTTACCTATTCCTTATATTCATTATTGTTTTGAGATCTTCATTCTTGTTACAATTTCTCACCATTGAATATCATGTTATTTTCTGATGCCATTGGAAGAGTTTGTTGATAACTGGTAGTAGTTTTATGTGTCTTCTGATAGGACTTTCATGTTTATTTTCGAATCATCTGCGAAGGATGATACGAGGCAGTGGTTAGTTTGTTCTTAGGATGAGAAATATTAATGGTACTAGGACTGTGCCTTTGGGTAGTGATTTTGTTTACTTTGCTGAGATTGTACTGTGTTGTTCACTATCATTTTGTGATCTGTTTGTTAGAAATTTGAATAGCCATTTCCCTACTTTTCCTTTTACATATAGTGGCCTTAAACTGTGTGGTATTACTGTATGGTCGCACTTGCTAAATGTCTTTGCAAAATCCATGTTGATCGCATCTTTCTGTTTTTGTGTTCTCTTACTAAGGCCTTTATAAATTTGTCATGGTGATCTAATATTTGTGACAGGCAAGCTCTTCTTGCTCTGAGGTCAGGCTCACTGGAGCTGTGTAGCTCTTGTTCTTCTATAAAGTCAGTAACTTGATGCCTCAGCACCCATTCAAAGGTTTTTATGATGTGTGATGCTGGTGCTAGTACTCTGTATTGTTTTGTTATTGTTCTTCTGGCCTTTGTGAAGAAGGGCTGTGTTCACCTGAATCTCGGCTCCTTCTCCAAAGAATACAAAGTGCTTTCGATACTGCTACTTTACATTTAAAAATAATGCATTCCAGTGCTGCTTCCGTGGGCACATTCTCCTACTTTCCTTTTGAAGTCTGGAGGATGTGTTGATGTCAGTTCCATACTGGAACCCTCCAGGTAGACTCCAGGTAGCAGGTATAGGAACAATATAGGAAGAGATTTTAGATTGGGATTTTTCATACCTGGAACGTAAATTGTATTTTTCATACCTGGAACGTAAATTGTATTTTTTCATACCTGGAACGTAAAGTGTATTTTTCATACCTGGAACGTAAATTGTATTTTTCACACCTGGAACGTAAATCGTATTTTTTCCGATTTCTTGAATTACTTTTCGCGTCTTGGATTCATCTTCTCTCTGGTAAAAATGGTATAGTTTCTGATCTATATTTGTAATTCCTCAGCGTAGGTTTTCTTCCTCTGTCGTCTTGCTTACTGTTTATTAATCATTTCGACAACCGCGGTATCCCGTAACTCGGTTGTTGGCGCACCCACCTCACACCCTGAGGTTCATGGTTCGATCCCTGGTACGGGTGAAAACATTAAAGGCTTGTTTCCTTAAGATATTTGCTGTCCATGTTCAACTAACAGTAAATAGGTACCTGGGTGTTGGTCGACTGGTGTGGGTCGCATCTCGGGGAGAAAATTAACCTAATTTGCCCGAAATGCTCTGCATGACAAAGGGCTTTCAATATCGTATGCAGGGTCAGATTAAGGTGTTCTAACACAGTGTTCTAACACCTCGCTAATACCGTGTTCTAACACCCGGCTAACACTGAGTTCTAACACCGTGTTCTAACACCTCGCTAACACTGTGTCCTAACACCTCGATAACACCGTGTTATAACACCTCGCTAACACTGTGTTCTAACACCTCGCTAACACCGTGTTCTAACACCTCGCTAACACCGTGTTCTAACACCCGGCTGACACTGAGTTCTAACACCGTGTTCTAACACCTCGCTAACACTGTGTCCTAACACCTCGATAACACCGTGTTATAACACCTCGCTAACACCGTGTTCTAACACCTCGCTAACACCGTGTTCTAACACCTCGCTAACACCGTGCTCTAACACCTCGCTAACACCGTGCTCTAACACCTCGCTAACACCGTGCTCTAACACCTCGTTAACACCGTGTTCTAACACCTCGCTAACACCGTGTTCTAACACCTCGCTAACACCGTGCTCTAACACCTCGCTAACACCTTGTTCTAACACCTCGCTAACACCGTGCTCTAACACCTCGCTAACACTGTTGACACTACCACTGCGCTCCTCGTTTGTCTGTTCTCCTGAAACTCGTTTTTACTAAATTGTGGAGGAGCGCTGCTTCCCATTCTCTCCTCCACCCACACCCCACCCACATCCCCTATCCACACCCCACCCACATCCCCCATCCACACCCCAGCCAAACCCACACCCCCACCTCCACCCCCACCCACACCCCACCCACCCCAACACTCAGACATGCTCCACCGAACACTAACACACCATGATAAAAACAATACTTATTTCTGAACCCAATAAAGACTTATTTAAACACCTGAAGGGCTCTCGATCCAGGAAATTAGAGCCACCCTCCTCCTTCCTTGGAACAAACCCAGGCACTATGGTCACAACGGGTTTAATGAAGGCACTCCCATTACCCACTAAGGAAAGTTAATAACAGATGCCAGGCCGTGACCAGCTTAAACGAGGTCATTTCAGTGGAAATGAGATGGAAATGGAGGATTGTGGGGATTGTTGGTGATGGTGTAATGATCAGAATATGATGGAGGAAATGAAGGTGCAGGGGGGAGGTGGTGGTGGTGGTGGTTGTGGTGGTGGTGGTGGTGGTGGTGGTGGTGGTGGTGGTGGTAGTGGTGGTGGTGGTGGTGGTGGTGGTGGTGGTGGTGGTGGGGGTTGTGGTGGTGGTGGGGGTTGTGGTGGTGGTGGTGGGGGTTGTGGTTGTGGTAGTGGTGGTGGTTTTGGTGGTGGTAGTGGGGGTGGTGGTGGGGGTTGTGGTGGTGAAGGCGTTTCCTGGGATCATACTTGCTTGGACTTCATCTCTGCAACATTGCAAGCTCCTGATGTTTTGATTGCAACACGAAAGGCCCAAAGCTATCATTCGATTCCCCCCTTAGTTGTTTTTGATATATATATATATATATATATAAATATATATATATATATATATATATATATATATATATATATATATATATATATATACATATATATATATATATAAATCTAATGGAGGTTCGTATTTGAGACATTTTTGTTTAATAGATAAAATTCTCAGATATTTTTAGTAGGGATTTTCTCTCTCTCAGCATCTTGTTGACCTCCGGTAGTCACGCATGACAGGACAGGCCTCCAACAACTCTCTTTCCCCTCCCCCTCCCCTCACCGAATATCCTCCTCCCCTCCCCCTCCCCTCACCGAATATCCTCCTCCCTTCCCCTCCACTCACTGATTATACCCCTCCCCTCCCCTCCCCTCCCCTCCCCTCCCCTCCCCTCCCCTAATGGTATCCCTCCCCTTCCAAGCACTGACGTCACCAACTTATAAGCTTCATGCTAACCCCTGTGTCTCCCTTCAGTGTTTGTATCCCCGGTATCCCTCGCTCCCTCACACACACACACGTAGGCGGGGCCAGGAGCTATGACTCGACCCTTGCAACCATAATTAGATTAATATACACACAAAAAAAATAAAACAGAAACGTACATAAATATATATAATAATAAGATATTAAAGAATGGAATAATTGAATGGATGGAGATGAGAGGGATGGAGGGATGGAGGGATGGAGGGATGGAGGGATGGAGGGATGGAGGGATGGAGGGATGGAGGGATGGAGTGAGGGATGGAATTGATGATGGATGGAATATTACATCCAGAAAGAAGTTATGAAGCTAATGTATGATATGAGGGAGGAAGGAATGGAGGGAGGAATAGAGGTTGATGGAAGAGGATGGAGGGAGGGAGGGGATGGAGGGAGGGAGGCTGATGGGAGGGCATGGATGGAGGGAGGCTGATGGGAGGGGATGGAGGGAGGGAGGCTGATGGGAGGGGATGGAGGGACGAAGGAGATGGAAGGGGATGGAGGGAGGGAGGAGATGGGAGGGGATGGAGGGAGGGAGGAGATGGGAGGGGATGGAGGGAGGGAGGAGATGGGAGGGGATGGAGGGAGGGAGGAGATGGGAGGGGATGGAGGGAGGGAGGTTGATGGGAGGGGGGATGGAGGGAGGGAGGTTGATGGGAGGGGGATGGAGGGAGGGAGGTTGATGGGAGGGGATGGAGGGAGGGAGGTTGATGGGAGGGGGGATGGAGGGAGGGAGGCTGATGGGAGGGGATGGAGGGAGGGAGGTTGATGGGAGGGGGGATGGAGGGAGGGAGGCTGATGGGAGGGGATGGAGGGAGGGAGGAGATGGGAGGGGATGGAGGGAGGGAGGTTGATGGGAGGGGATGGAGGGAGGGAGGCTGATGGGAGGGGATGGAGGGAGGAAACAAGACAGCAGTAACAGACACTTGGTAAGAAGGAAACTTAATGACGTTTCGGTCCAACTGGGACCGAAACGTGGGAGCGAAACATCGTCCTAAGTTATTTGTGTAGTGTTTCACTCACGGTGTTGTGACCTTTGTTGTTGTTATTGTTATTGTTGGAGGGGAACTAGAGTTGTATAGAGGTAGGGGGCTGGAAGAGGGGGCTGGAAGAGGGGGCTGGAAGAGGGGGCTGGAAGAGGGGGCTGGAAGAGGGGGCTGGAAGAGGGGGCTGGAAGAGGGGGCTGGAAGAGGGGGCTGGAAGAGGGGGCTGGAAGAGGGGGGGCTGGAAGAGGGGGGCTGGAAGAGGGGGCTGGAAGGAGGGGGCTGGAGGGAGCTTGGGGCTGGAGGGAGCTGGGGGCTGGAGGGAGCTTGGGGCTGGAGGGAGCTTGGGGCTGGAGGGAGCTGGGGGCTGGAGGGAGCTGGGGGCTGGAGGGAGCTGGGGGCTGGGGCTGGAGGGAGCTGGTGGCTGGAGGGAGCTGGGGGCTGGAGGGAGCTGGGGGCTGGAGGGAGCTGAGGGCTGGAGGGAGCTGGGGGCTGGAGGGAGCTGGGGGCTGGAGGGAGCTGGGGGCTGGAGGGAGCTGGGGGCTGGAGGGAGCTGGGGGCTGGAGGGAGCTGGGGGCTGGAGGGAGCTGGGGGCTGGAGGGAGCTGGGGGCTGGAGGGAGCTGGGGGCTGGAGGGAGCTGGGGGCTGGAGCTAGCTGGGGGCTGGAGGGAGCTGGGGGCTGGAGGGAGCTGGGGGCTGGAGAGAGCTGGGGGCTGGAGGGAGCTGGGGGCTGGAGGGAGCTGGGGGCTGGAGGGAGCTGGGGGCTGGAGGGAGCTGGGGGCTGGAGGGAGCTGGGGGCTGGAGGGAGCTGGGGGCTGGAGGGAGCTGGGGGCTGGAGGGAGCTGGGGGCTGGAGGGAGCTGGGGGCTGGAGGGAGCTGGGGGCTGGAGGGAGCTGGGGGCTGGAGGGAGCTGGGGGCTGGAGGGAGCTGGGGGCTGGAGGGAGCTGGAGGGAGCTGGGGCTGGAGGGAGCTGGGGGCTGGAGAGAGCTGGGGGCTGGAGGGAACTGGGGGCTGGAGGGAGCTGGGGGCTGGAGGGAGCTGGGGGCGGGAGGGAGATGGGGGCTGGAGGGAGCTGGGGGCTGGAGGGAGCTGGGGGCTGGAGGGAGCTGGGGGCTGGAGGGAGCTGGGGGCTGGAGGGAGCTGGGGGCTGGAGGGAGCTGGGGGCTGGAGGGAGCTGGGGGATGGAGGTAGCTGGGGGCTGGAGGGAGCTGGGGGCTGGAGGGAGCTGGGGGCTGGAGGGAGCTGGGGGCTGGAGGGAGCTGGGGGCTGGAGGGAGCTGGGGGCTGGAGGGAGCTGGGGGCTGGAGGGAGCTGGGGCTGGAGGGAGCTGGGGGCTGGAGGGAGCTGGGGGCTGGAGGGAGCTGGGGGCTGGAGGGAGCTGGGGGCTGGAGCTGGGGGCTGGAGCTAGCTGGGGGCTGGAGGGAGCTGGGGGCTGGAGGGAGCTGGGGGCTGGAGGGAGCTGGGGGCTGGAGGGAGCTGGGGGCTGGAGGGAGCTGGGGGCTGGAGGGAGCTGGGTGCTGGGGGCTGTGTGGTTAAGGACTGTGGGTGAGGTATAATATTCATTGTTTTTGTTGTTGTTGTTGTTGTTGTTGTTGTTGTTGTTGTTGTTGTTGTTGTTGTTGTTGTTGTTGTTGTTGTTGTTGTTGTTGTTTGTGTTGCTCTGTTCCGCTTCAGTGTTTATGTGGGTCGTCTGTTTTACTCTCTCACTCTCTCTCTTTTTTCTCTATCTCTTTATCTCTTCATTTCTCTCTTCTGTCTCTCTTTATCTCTCTCCTTCTTTTTACTTGTTATTCTCTCTCTCTCTCTCTCTCTCTCTCTCTCTCTCTCTCTCTCTCTCTGTTATCTTTCTTCCATGTCTCGTATCTCTCATGTGTCTCTCTTGGCTCCTGTCTCTGTTTCTCTTCTACTTCTTATCTCTCTACTGGCTAGTAACTGCGTCCGGTGACGTCGTCCAGTGACGTCTTCTAGTGACGTCTTCCAGGGACGTCTTCCAGTGACGTCTTCCAGGGACGTCTTCCAGTGACGTCTTCCAGGGACGTTGTCCAGTGATGTCTTCCAGTAATGTGGTCAAGTGACGTCCAGTGACGTCCAGGGACATCTAGGGACGTCATTGTGGACGTCTAGTAGACGCTCGACGTCAGGTGTTCATATATTAAGAAAATGTGAAGTTTTATGGGCTTTTAACTAATTACAAGACCATTTGAGGCCATTTTTAAGATCCATTTATGTTGTTTTATGGCCTTTTATGTAAATTTAATATATTTGGTGCCAAGTCTTTTAGGCCTATCAACTACACGAGGCTTAAGGTGCAATAGGCCTAGGCTCGCTAGTTAGTTCTAGATGATAACGCCACCACAATCCCCACCACCACTATCTCAATTACCACCACCATCACTACCACAATCACCATCATCACTACCTCAATCACCACCACCATCACCACTAACACAATCACCATCACCACCACCACTAACACAATTACCATCGTCACTACCTCAATCACCACCACCATCACTACCACAATCACCATCATCACTACCTCAATCACCACCACCATCACCACTAACACAATCACCATCACCACCACCACTAACACAATTACCATCGTCACTACCTCAATCACCACCGCCATCACTACCACAATCACCATCATCGCTACCTCAATCACCACCACCACCACTAACACAATCACCATCGTCACTACCTCAATCACCACCACCATCACTACCACAATCACCATCATCACTACCTCAATCACCACCACCATCACTAACACAATCACCATCGTCACTACCTCAATCGCCACCACCATCACTACCACAATCACCACAGTCATCACTACCACAATCGCCACCATCATCATTACCACAATCACCACCACCATCACTACCACAATCACCATCATCACTACCTCAATCACCACCACCATCACTAACACAATCACCACCATCACTACTACAATCACCACCACCATCACTAACACAATCACCACCATCATCACTACCACAATCACCACCACCATCACTACCACAATCACCACCATCACTACCACAATCACCACCACCATCACTACCACAATAACCACCACCACTACCACAATAACCACCATCACTACCACAATTACCAGCATCATCACTACCACAATCACCACCATCACTACCCCAATCACCACCATCATCACTACCTCAATCACCATCACTACCACAATCACCATCATCACTACCTCAATCACCACCACCATCAGTACCACAATCACCATTATCACTACCACAATCCCCACCACCACTACCTCAATCAACACCACCATCACTACCACAATCCCCACCACCACTACCTCAATCAACACCACCATCACTACCACAATCACCACCATCACTACCACAATCATCATTATCACTACCACAATCCCCACCACCACTACCTCAATCAACACCACCATCACTACAACAATCACCACCACCATCACTATCACAATCACCACCATCACTACCACAATCACCATTATCACTACCACAATCACCATCACTACCACAATCACCACCATCATCACCACCACAATCACCAACATCACTACCACAATCACCACCATCATCACCACCACAGGCTGCTGCTTGTTCCTCAGAATTCTTAAAGTCTATCTACCACACGAGGGTCATCAAGGCTGCATGTCACTTCACCACCAGACAAGAATACTTTAATACCTAAAACAAAAATTAAAGTAACCTACCAGTGTATATACACCGAGATATATGCACTTTTCGGTGTATACGTGGACGTATACATCGAATACACGTGAATATATACAGAGTGGTGTACGACTCTCGGCGTATTTACGCTTAATTTAACTACAATGAGATATACGATTCTTGGTATATATACACAGTAAGATACACATCTCTCTGTGTATATACACACTGAAAGATGGACAAAACTCGGTGTATATATACATTGAGAGATAATACACCTCTCTATTTGTATACCTCCTAAATGCAGGTGAACTCAGGCTGACGGTGGGGGTCTGGAAGCACACATTAATGTAACGCAGTTGTATATACGAATCCGGAGGATCGAGCCTCTTGAAGCCTGACCGTGTATCAGGTAGGTCATTACGATGTGACTCCTGATGAACCCTTAACATTTGGAACCCCGTGCTCATTCTAAGGTTCATAACTGTGCACTGAAGCAGAAACTGTGGTGAAAGTGTGGGTGGTGGTGGTGGGAAGGAGACTGTGGTAGTAGTGGTGGTATGAGAAGGGGGCGGTGGTATTTGTGGTAGTGACAATTTTGGTATATATATATATATATATATATATATATATATATATATATATATATATATATATATATATATATATATATATATATATATATATATATATATATATATATATATATATATATATATATATATATATATATACGTAAACACGTGTTTTTACATTAACATATAAATATGTATGTGATTATACACATACACAAATATGTACCTATATGGATTTATACACAAAAATTGCTATATACAGTCTTGCAACCTTTAAGGTTAAGAATTTTGTATTTCTTGGACTCGCTGCAATAAGGATGTCCTTGAGAGAAAGAAGTGAAAGAGACAGTATTGATGGTGTTGCTCGTTTGCTGAAAGTCTGTCTATATTGCTGTCTGCATGTCTGTCTTGTCTGATGTCTTTCTATCTTTGCTGCCTTCATGGCTCTCTATTTTGCTATTTGTATGTCTGTCTTTCTTGCTGTCTGCATGTCTATCTTGTTGTCTGCATCCATCTTGCTGTCTGCATGTCTGTCTCCCTTTCTGCATCTCTGTTCTCTCTCTCTTGCTGCCTGTCTTGTCTCTTTCTCCGTTCAGTCTCTGTTTATATACACCATTCTCCCGTGCGGCTGCGAATACTAACACTCGTGTTTCTTGTTGTTACAATACAATAATAATAATAATAATAATAATAATAATAATAATAATAATAATAATAATAATAATAATAATATTAAAAGTTTTAAGTTGTGGGAAGAAACGTATCAAATATTAGGATATATACACCGAGAAATTTATACTTCTCGGTGAATATACACTGAGAGTTTTATCCCAATTATAGACATTAAAATACTCTTGATTTGCGGTGAGCAGGTGACACGCAGCCTTAGATAGGCTGAAAACTCCATTAACCAATCCCAGCATTTAAATACACAAACACTATTAACAGATACGTCAACAGTAGTAACAGATACACAAGACCGTCATTAATAGACACGGGATCATCACCACTAGATTAGTAGCAGAATTTTAACAAATTCCAAAAGACAACAGTGACACAGGAGAATATTCAAAATATAGTTAGTTGCAAAATAATATTAGCTAGTTTTATTTATATTGGTAATTGCCGTAGGTTATAAGCGAGTTGGTGAACAACAAAGTATACACCTGGGAACTAAATGTAATAATTAATGGAGCTTTACACTTGGGAGTGACCTGAGGGAGGGTGGAAAAAAGTTTGCAGAATTAATGCCTCTTGGTTACACGAGGATCATTAAGGCCAGAGAGAGAGAGAGAGAGAGAGAGAGAGAGAGAGAGAGAGAGAGAGAGAGAGAGAGAGAGAGAGAGAGAGAGAGAGAGAGGTAGGTAGGTAGGTTACTAACTAGGACCCCTCCCTTACAAAAGACCACCAATGAGGTACAATATACTGGAATGTAGCATCCTTCCATGTTCCCTTCCATGTTCCCTCCCTCCGTCCCTCCCTCCCTCCTCACTGTCTCCCGTTTTCACTGCCTTCGGTCTCCCTCTCTTTCCCTTTCACCCTTCATCTCTCCCCTTCCCCTCCTTTCCTCCTCACTAAGAGGTTTTAGTAAATTAACTAACAGCAAAAGTATTCAATAATAATAATAATAATAATAATAATAATAATAATAATAATAATAATAATAATAATAATAATAATAATAATAATAATAATATCTTAGTTCCTCTCCCTTCCTTCTTCTCTCCCACCCACCGGTGTTTGAACGGGGTGGGTAGACGTTTGTATTTGACTATGCGTGTTTGTCCTGTTTGTGAATGACACTGGGTAAAGATACAGGAAGGGAGGCAGGGAGAGAGGGAGGCAGGGAGAGAGGGAGGCAGGGAGAGAGGGAGGCAGGGAGAGAGGGAGGCAGGGAGAGAGGGAGGCAGGGAGAGAGGGAGGCAGGGAGAGAGGGAGGCAGGGAAGGAGGTAGAGGAAAGGAGGTAGAAAAGTGGCAAAATACTTGTATTTATAGCTGTATCTTGTTAATATTCTCACTTGTACCTGCAGGACCTGAGAGGGGTACAGCTCAGGAACGCCAGGCACTGCAAATATCGCCCAGGGAAGCACCTCTGGGAGTCAGCATTACGCCAAACATATCGCCAGAGCTGCACAAAAGCGATTCTCAGAGCTAACTTTGAGAAAACCTAAGCATCCCTTAGGACTCTTGCGTGTTAAATAATGTGAGGTCTGGGGTGAAGTACGCAGCACCAGCGTGGAGCCAACACCTGGTCAACCTCTGCTTCCAAACTTAAGAAGGTTGAAAGTTTTCTGGTGAAGAATGAGACACTAGTGCAAAGTTGGGAATGTTTATTGAGGAAACGTTTCGCCAGCCAGTGACTTCTTCAGTCCAGTACAGAGAAGGACGGTGGAAGATGATGAGGTGTTTGAGGTCTACCTACCTGGAGAGTATTCCGGGGGCCAACGCCCCCACGGCCCAGTCCTTGACCAGGGCATGATCAACTAGGCTGTTACTGCTGGCCGCACGTAGTCCAACGTACTAACCACAGCCAGGCTGATCGGGTACTGACTGTAGGTATCTGTCCATTTCCCTCTTGAAAGCAGCCAGGGGTCTATTGGTAGATCCCCTTATGGTTGGTGGGAGGCTGTTGAACAGTTTTGGGCCCCGGACACTTATTGTGTTTTTCTTAGTGTACCATTGGCGTCTCTTCTTTTCATTAGGGGTATGTTGCACCATGTGTCCAGTCCTTTGCTTTCGTAGGGAGTAATTTCTGAGTGCATATTTGGGACCAGCCCCTCTAGGATCATACAGACAATGGTGTATCACGACTCACGAAATTGTAATGACGTAATGGTGTATCTCTCGCCTGCGCTCCAGTGAATACAGATCAAGTGACTCCAAGCGTTTCCAGTAATTTAGGTGTTTGACAGAAATTATAAGTGCAGTAAAGGTCCTCTGTATATTCTCTATATCTGTGATTTCACCTGCCTTGAATGGAGCTCTTAGTGTACAGCAGTATTCCAGCCTAGAGAGAACAAGTGACTTGGCATCCCTTGTTTTGAAGGTTCTCATTATCCATCCCATCATTTTCCTAGCAGATGTGATAGTGACACTGTTGTGATCCTTGAAGGTTAGATCCTTTAATATTAACACTCACAAGTCCTTCAAGCTACTTCTTTTTTTATCCTCAGCTTGGAATCGATGTTGTCAGTCTACTTATGAACAGAAACTGAAAGAACCGAATCCAACATTCTTAGATTCTTAGAAGAGAGAAGGACCAGAGGAGACATGATTACGAAGTGCAAGAATCTCGGAGTGTTTCCAAGGGCGGATTCGAGCAGACTTCAGAAAGCAAGGCACGATATTGAGGGGGATAGATAAAACTAAAGACGCAAATAACCTACACTTGAAAGCTGAAACCTGTGACGACGTTTCGGTCCATCCTGGACTATTGTCAAGCCACCATTGAGCGAGAAAAAATAGAGATCTTCAAAGAATAGGTGGGAAAGAGAGAGTCTCCTATGCTCTTCTCGCTCGGATGTGACTTGACAGTGTTTCAGGACGGAGTGAAAAGTCGTCACGAATTTCGTCTTGTAAGTGGAGGTTAGTAAGTAAGTAAGTAAGGTAAACATAAGTACAACTGTAATACGTAGTGTAAATTACCCACCAGGATCACCCAAAACAAAAAGTCAGACAAAGTGACTTGTTCCAGCAACAGGATTGTGACTTCTATTCTTCACGGAAACTAAGACACAATCTTTTGGTGGTAAGTGGATCAACGTGGACGAGGGGCAGTGGAGAGGGCAAAACTACGCACACGACTTCAACTGTAAATATGACAACAAGCCCGGGGCTGGGAGGGAGTAAACACACCCGTCCACTGTTGGCTAAGAGGCGGGGCAGGAGGAACCGGAGCTCCTCTCTCCTCCCCCCTCAAACACACATATACGCGAGTACATACTGGCGAGTACACACAAACCTGACCCTCCTTCCTTGGCTTCCAGCACACATACATGGTGTCCACCAGCACAGTCTGATACACTTCATTACCGTAAACCCATGGAGTTGAAGATTGAGACACTTATGCAACATATGGGAATCTTTATTCAGGAAACGTTTCGCCACACAGTGGCTTCATCAGTCCAATACAAAGCAGATTGATGGACTGAACACATCGACTCAAGGCTGAGGGACTGATACACTGACCTTCCTGACAGAGCTACATTCCAGACACTGACATTTCTGACAGAGCTACATTCCAGACACTGACCTTCCTGACAGAGCCACATTCCAGACACTGACCTTCCTGACAGAGCTACATTCCAGACACAGACATTTCTGACAGAGCTACATTCCAGACACTGACCTTCCTGACAGAGCTACATTCCAGACACTGACATTTCTGACAGAGCCACATTCCAGACACTGACCTTCCTGACAGAGCTACATTCCAGACACTGACATTTCTGACAGAGCTACATTCCAGACACTGACCTTCCTGATAGAGCCACATTCCAGACACTGACCTTCCTGACAGAGCTACATTCCAGACACTGACCTTCCTGACAGCTACATTCCAGACACTGACCTTCCTGACAGAGCCACATTCCAGACACTGACATTCCTGACAGAGCTACATTCCAGACACTGACCTTCCTGATAGAGCCACATTCCAGACACTGACCTTCCTGACAGAGCCACATTCCAGACACTGACCTTCCTGACAGAGCTACATTCCAGGCACTGACCTTCCTGACAGCCACATTCCAGACACTGACCTTCCTGACAGAGCTACATTCCAGACACTGACATTTCTGACAGAGCTACATTCCAGACACTGACCTTCCTGATAGAGCCACATTCCAGACACTGACCTTCCTGACAGAGCCACATTCCAGACACTGACCTTCCTGACAGAGCTACATTCTAGACACTGACCTTCCTGACAGCCACATTCCAAACACTGACCTTCCTGACAGAGCTACATTCCAGACACTGACATTTCTGACAGAGCTACATTCCAGACACTGACCTTCCTGATAGAGCCACATTCCAGACACTGACCTTCCTGACAGAGCCACATTCCAGACACTGACCTTCCTGACAGAGCTACATTCCAGACACTGACATTCCTGACAGAGCTACATTCCAGACACTGACCATTCTATTCAAGATTAATGGACTCATTCTTTTCAAGATTGATGGACTGACCACATCGACTCAAGGTTGAGGGACTGATTACCTCATTCTCTTCCTGTTCTTCAAGATTCTCCTTTGTATGGACTGATGAAGCCACCGTGTGGCGAAACGTTTCCTCAATAAAGATACCCAAGAGTTGCACATGTGTCTAATTTATCCACTTTCCTGTGTCCTTTCTAAATCTAAACTTGTCTAATTTAAATCCATTACTGCGGGTTCTCTCTTGGAGAGATATCCTCAAGACCTTATTAATATCACCTTCATTAATACCTATCTTCCACTTATACACTTCTATCAGGTCTCCCCTCATTCTTCGTCTAACAAGTGAATGTAACTTAAGAGTCTTCAATCTTTCTTCATAAGGAAGATTTCTAATGCTATGTATTAATTTAGTCATCCTACGCTGAATGTTTTCTAACGAATTTATGTCCATTCCGTAATATGGAGACCAGAATTGAGCTGCATAATCTAGGTGAGGCCTTACTAATGATGTATAAAGCTGCAGTATGACCTCTGGGCTTCTGTTGCTTACACTTCTTGATATAAATCCCAGTAATCTATTTGCCTTATTACGTACGCTTAGGCATTGCTGTCTTGGTTTAAGGTTGCTGCTCACCATAACCTCCAAGTCCTTTTCGCAATCTGTATGGCTAAGTTCTACATCATTTAACTTATAAGTGCTAGGGTTATGGACACTCCCGAGCTTCAGAACCTTACATTTATCTACATTGAACTGCATCTGCCACTTTTCTTACCAAGAATATAGTTTGTTTAAATCCTCCTGAAGTTCCCTAACGTCTACGTTTGAATCAATTATCCTACCTATCTTTGTGTCATCGGCGAATTTGCTCATATCACTAGTAATTCCCTCATCAAGGTCATTGATATGCGCATTAAAATGGTATAAAATACCGACAGATTGTTAGGTAAGACACATATGCAACAGTTAGGTATCTTTATTTCGAAACGTTTCGCCTACACAGTAGGCTTCTTCAGTCGAGTACAGAAAAGTTGATAGAAGCAGAAGATACTTGAAGACGATGTAATCAGTCCATCACCCTTAAAGTTTTGAGGTGGTCAGTCCCTCAGTCTGGAGAAGAGCATTGTTCCGTTGTCTGAAACAATATGAAGTTGAAGTGACAGAATGGAGCCTTTATATAGTGCCAGGAGGTGAGACGTAGGTTGCTTTGGGAGGGCAGGTCCCTCTCAAACCCAGCCGTTCTCACTAGTAGAGGTCGAAGTTGATGGTCTGTACCAAGATACTCTTGTGTTGCAGTGTCTGACAGAATGAACATTAAAATGGTATAAAATACCGACAGATTGTTAGGTAAGACACATATGCAACAGTTAGGTATCTTTATTTCGAAACGTTTCGCCTACACAGTAGGCTTCTTCAGTCGAGTACAGAAAAGTTGATAGAAGCAGAAGATACTTGAAGACGATGTAATCAGTCCATCACCCTTAAAGTTTTGAGGTGGTCAGTCCCTCAGTCTGGAGAAGAGCATTGTTCCGTTGTCTGAAACAATATGAAGTTGAAGTGACAGAATGGGGCCTTTATATAGTGCCAGGAGGTGAGACGTAGGTTGCTTTGGGAGGGCAGGTCCCTCTCAAAACCACCTCAAAACTTTAAGGGTGATGGACTGATTACATCGTCTTCAAGTATCTTCTGCTTCTATCAACTTTTCTGTACTCGACTGAAGAAGCCTACTGTGTAGGCGAAACGTTTCGAAATAAAGATACCTAACTGTTGCATATGTGTCTTACCTAACAATCTGTCGGTATTTTATACCATTTTAATGTTCATTCTGTCAGACACTGCAACACAAGGGTATCTTGGTACAGACCATCAACTTCGACCTCTACTAGTGAGAACGGCTGGGTTTGAGAGGGACCTGCCCTCCCAAAGCAACTTACGTCTCACCTCCTGGCACTATATAAAGGCTCCATTCTGTCACTTCAACTTCATATTGTTTCAGACAACGGAACAATGCTCTTCTCCAGACTGAGGGACTGACCACCTCAAAACTTTAAGGGTGATGGACTGATTACATCGTCTTCAAGTATCTTCTGCTTCTATCAACTTTTCTGTACTCGACTGAAGAAGCCTACTGTGTAGGCGAAACGTTTCGAAATAAAGATACCTAACTGTTGCATATGTGTCTTACCTAACAATCTGTCGGTATTTTATACCATTTTAATGGCAATATAGACTACGTTTCGCCCACACAGTGGGCTTTTTCAAGTCACAAACAGAACTACCTGGGGTGGAAGGAACGCGAGTATTTATAGTCCAGCTGAGGTCAGGTGAAGAATGCTGCATCTGATGATGTACCGAGTGGGGTTATAGAGTCTAAAAACTTGGGTAGCTTGGAAAGGAGATTGGATAAGTTGTGAGCAGACCTTCTACAGTGTTCTTATGTGGGATAGCGATGAAGAAGTTTCTTGGCAAGTGGTTCAGCTATGTTATAGAAGCCACTATTCTGGTTGAAGTTGTCGGATATAGAAATGAGTGATGATTCCAGGATTCTTCGGTATTGAGTGTTGTCTTCTGTGGCGATAAGTCTTGAGTTTCTGTAGTTTATCAAGTGGTTGTGTGAATTACGGTGTTGTACGCAGGCATTCCTTGTGTCGTCAGACCTGCTTGCGTATTGGTGTTCTGAAATACGTGTTTGGAGGTCCCTTGATGTTTCGCCCACGTATAACTTGTTGCAGTCATTACAAGGGATTATGTATACCCCTGCAGAGGATGGAGGCTTGTCCTGCCTACTACTGGTGATGTCCTTGATGGTCGTGGTTGTGGAGGTAGATACTTGGAATGATGTTTTGGCAAAGATGTTGGAAACATGTTTGGCAATGGAGTTGGTGGGAAGGACTATGTATCTCTTCTCGCCAGTGTCTTCTCTGGGTGTGTTGAAGATGTTTAATGCTCGCCGTCTGCAGTCTCTGATGAAGTGACGAGGATAGTGGAGTTTAGAAAATATTTGTTCAATTATAGTGCATTCTTCCTCAAGGAACTCGTTGCTGCAGATTCTGAGTGCACGCAGGAAGAAGCCTATAATTACACCACGTTTGGTTTTGGTGTCGTGGTGAGAGTAGAAGTGGAGAAGATCGTTTTGGTTGGTGGGTTTTCGATAGACTTTAAAACGAAGTTCGTGGTCAGCTTTGCAGAGCAGGACATCAAGGAAAGGAAGAGTGTTGTCGACTTCTTCTTCAAGTGTGAACTGGATTGAAGGCTCGACCTGGTTGAGCTTGTCTTGGAGAGCTTGAACGTTGAAGCGTTTAGGAGTTATGAGGAGAATGTCGTCAACATAACGGAGCCAGGTGACAGACGAAGGAATAATGGTGGAGAAACGTTCGGCTTCTAGATGTTCCATGTATAGGTTCGCCAGGACTGCACTGAGTGGCGAACCCATGGGTAGTCCAAAAGTCTGCTGAAAGAGGTGATTTTCGAAAGAGAAACACGTGAAGCCAACACATAGTTCAACAAGGTCGATGAAATCGCTGGCTGGAATGGGAAGATCAAGTGAATCGTCAATTTTTCTGCGCAAGAGATCGATGGCTTGTGTAGTAGGTACCTACTACACAAGCCATCGATCTCTTGCGCAGAAAAATTGACGATTCACTTGATCTTCCCATTCCAGCCAGCGATTTCATCGACCGTGTTGAATCGTAAATTTTTCTGCGCAAGAGATCGATGGCTTGTGTAGTAGGTACCTACTACACAAGCCATCGATCTCTTGCGCAGAAAAATTGACGATTCACTTGATCTTCCCATTCCAGCCAGCGATTTCATCGACCTTGTTGAACTATGTGTTGGCTTTACGTGTTTCTCTTTCGAAAATCACCTCTTTCAGCAGACTTTTGGACTACCCATGGGTTCGCCACTCAGTGCAGTCCTGGCGAACCTATACATGGAACATCTAGAAGCCGAACGTTTCTCCACCATTATTCCTTCGTCTGTCACCTGGCTCCGTTATGTTGACGACATTCTCCTCATAACTCCTAAACGCTTCAACGTTCAAGCTCTCCAAGACAAGCTCAACCAGGTCGAGCCTTCAATCCAGTTCACACTTGAAGAAGAAGTCGACAACACTCTTCCTTTCCTTGATGTCCTGCTCTGCAAAGCTGACCACGAACTTCGTTTTAAAGTCTATCGAAAACCCACCAACCAAAACGATCTTCTCCACTTCTACTCTCACCACGACACCAAAACCAAACGTGGTGTAATTATAGGCTTCTTCCTGCGTGCACTCAGAATCTGCAGCAACGAGTTCCTTGAGGAAGAATGCACTATAATTGAACAAATATTTTCTAAACTCCACTATCCTCGTCACTTCATCAGAGACTGCAGACGGCGAGCATTAAACATCTTCAACACACCCAGAGAAGACACTGGCGAGAAGAGATACATAGTCCTTCCCACCAACTCCATTGCCAAACATGTTTCCAACATCTTTGCCAAAACATCATTCCAAGTATCTACCTCCACAACCACGACCATCAAGGACATCACCAGTAGTAGGCAGGACAAGCCTCCATCCTCTGCAGGGGTATACATAATCCCTTGTAATGACTGCAACAAGTTATACGTGGGCGAAACATCAAGGGACCTCCAAACACGTATTTCAGAACACCAATACGCAAGCAGGTCTGACGACACAAGGAATGCCTGCGTACAACACCGTAATTCACACAACCACTTGATAAACTACAGAAACTCAAGACTTATCGCCACAGAAGACAACACTCAATACCGAAGAATCCTGGAATCATCACTCATTTCTATATCCGACAACTTCAACCAGAATAGTGGCTTCTATAACATAGCTGAACCACTTGCCAAGAAACTTCTTCATCGCTATCCCACATAAGAACACTGTAGAAGGTCTGCTCACAACTTATCCAATCTCCTTTCCAAGCTACCCAAGTTTTTAGACTCTATAACCCCACTCGGTACATCATCAGATGCAGCATTCTTCACCTGACCTCAGCTGGACTATAAATACTCGCGTTCCTTCCACCCCAGGTAGTTCTGTTTGTGACTTGAAAAAGCCCACTGTGTGGGCGAAACGTAGTCAATAAAGGATCACATTATACTGCATTTGTGTTTATATTGCCATTGTGTCGGTATTTTATACCATTTATTTCCATACCATTTTAATGTTCATTCTGTCAGACACTGCAACACAAGGGTATCTTGGTACAGACCATCAACTTCGACCTCTACTAGTGAGAACGGCTGGGTTTGAGAGGGACCTGCCCTCCCAAAGCAACCTACGTCTCACCTCCTGGCACTATATAAAGGCTCCATTCTGTCACTTCAACTTCATATTGTTTCAGACAACGGAACAATGCACTTCTCCAGACTGAGGGACTGACCACCTCAAAACTTTAAGGGTGATGGACTGATTACATCGTCTTCAAGTATCTTCTGCTTCTATCAACTTTTCTGTACTCGACTGAAGAAGCCTACTGTGTAGGCGAAACGTTTCGAAATAAAGATACCTAACTGTTGCATATGTGTCTTACCTAACAATCTGTCGGTATTTTATACCATTTTAATGTTCATTCTGTCAGACACTGCAACACAAGAGTATCTTGGTACAGACCATCAACTTCGACCTCTACTAGTGAGAACGGCTGGGTTTGAGAGGGACCTGCCCTCCCAAAGCAACCTACGTCTCACCTCCTGGCACTATATAAAGGCTCCATTCTGTCACTTCAACTTCATATTGTTTCAGACAACGGAACAATGCTCTTCTCCAGACTGAGGGACTGACCACCTCAAAACTTTAAGGGTGATGGACTGATTACATCGTCTTCAAGTATCTTCTGCTTCTATCAACTTTTCTGTACTCGACTGAAGAAGCCTACTGTGTAGGCGAAACGTTTCGAAATAAAGATACCTAACTGTTGCATATGTGTCTTACCTAACAATCTGTCGGTATTTTATACCATTTTAATGTTCATTCTGTCAGACACTGCAACACAAGAGTATCTTGGTACAGACCATCAACTTCGACCTCTACTAGTGAGAACGGCTGGGTTTGAGAGGGACCTGCCCTCCCAAAGCAACCTACGTCTCACCTCCTGGCACTATATAAAGGCTCCATTCTGTCACTTCAACTTCATATTGTTTCAGACAACGGAACAATGCTCTTCTCCAGACTGAGGGACTGACCACCTCAAAACTTTAAGGGTGATGGACTGATTACATCGTCTTCAAGTATCTTCTGCTTCTATCAACTTTTCTGTACTCGACTGAAGAAGCCTACTGTGTAGGCGAAACGTTTCGAAATAAAGATACCTAACTGTTGCATATGTGTCTTACCTAACAATCTGTCGGTATTTTATACCATTTTAATGTTCAAATAGTTAGGTAAGACACATATGCAACAGTTAGGTATCTTTATTTCGAAACGTTTCGCCTACACAGTAGGCTTCTTCAGTCGAGTACAGAAAAGTTGATAGAAGCAGAAGATACTTGAAGACGATGTAATCAGTCCATCACCCTTAAAGTTTTGAGGTGGTCAGTCCCTCAGTCTGGAGAAGAGCATTGTTCCGTTGTCTGAAACAATATGAAGTTGAAGTGACAGAATGGAGCCTTTATATAGTGCCAGGAGGTGAGACGTAGGTTGCTTTGGGAGGGCAGGTCCCTCTCAAACCCAGCCGTTCTCACTAGTAGAGGTCGAAGTTGATGGTCTGTACCAAGATACTCTTGTGTTGCAGTGTCTGACAGAATGAACATTAAAATGGTATAAAATACCGACAGATTGTTAGGTAAGACACATATGCAACAGTTAGGTATCTTTATTTCGAAACGTTTCGCCTACACAGTAGGCTTCTTCAGTCGAGTACAGAAAAGTTGATAGAAGCAGAAGATACTTGAAGACGATGTAATCAGTCCATCACCCTTAAAGTTTTGAGGTGGTCAGTCCCTCAGTCTGGAGAAGAGCATTGTTCCGTTGTCTGAAACAATATGAAGTTGAAGTGACAGAATGGAGCCTTTATATAGGTTGGATAAATACATGAGTGAGAGGGGTTGGATCTGATTGGGACTTGCAAATGAGTAGATAGAATTATCAGAGATTATTTCTTGGGTAGCATTAAAATTGGGTTGGGCAAATGTTTTGTTAGTGGGATAGATTGTAAAGGACCTGCCTAGTATGGGCCAACAGGCCCGCTGCAGTGATCCTCCTTTCTTATGGTCTTATGTTATGTTCTTCCTGACAGAGCCACATTCCAGACACTGACCTTCCAGACAGAGCTACATTCCAGACACAGACCTTCCTGACAGAGCTACATTCCAGACACTGACCTTCCTGACAGCCACATTCCAGACACTGACCTTCCTGACAGAGCCACATTCCAGACACTGACCTTCCTGACAGAGCCACAATCCAGACACTGACCTTCCTGACAGAGCCATATTGCAGACACTGACCTTCCTGACAGAGCTACATTCCAGACACTGACCTTCCTGACAGCTACATTCCAGACACTGACCTTCCTGACAGAGCTACATTCTAGACACTGACCTTCCTGACAGAGCTACATTCCAGACACTGACCTTCCTGACAGAGCCACATTCCAGACACTGACCTTCCTGACAGAGCCACATTCCATACACTGACCTTCCTGACAGAACTACATTCCAGGCACTGACCTTCCTGACAGAGCCACATTACAGACACTGACCTTCCTGACAGAGCTGCATTCCAGACACTGACCTTCCTGGCAGAGCTACATTCCAGACACTGACCTTCCTGGTAGAGCCACATTCCAGACACTGACCTTCGTGACAGAGCCACATTCCATACACTGACCTTCCTGATAGAGCCACATTCCATACACTGACCTTCCTGACAGAGCCACATTCCATACACTGACCTTCCTGACAGAACTACATTCCAGACACTGACCTTCCTGACAGAGCCACATTCCAGACACTGACCTTCCTGACAGAGCTGCATTCCAGACACTGACCTTCCTGACAGAGGTACATTCCAGACACTGACCTTCCTGACAGAGGTACATTCCAGACATTGACCTGCCTGACAGAGGTACATTCCAGACACTGACCTTCCTGACAGAGGTACATTCCAGACACTGACCTTCCTGACGGAGGTACATTCCAGACACTGACCTTCCTGACAGAGGTACATTCCAGACACTGACCTTCCTGACGGAGCTACATTCCAGGCACTGACCTTCCTGACAGAGCTACATTCCAGACACTGACCTTCCTGACAGAGCTACATTCCAGGCACTGACCTTCCTGACGGAGGTACATTCCAGACACTGACCTTCCTGACAGAGCTACATTCCATACACTGACCTTCCTGACAGAGCCACATTCCAGACACTGACCTTCCTGACAGAGCCACATTCCAGACACTGACCTTCGTGACAGAGCCACATTCCAGACACTGACCTTCCTGACAGAGCCACATTTCAGACACTGACCTTCGTGACAGAGCCACATTCCATACACTGACCTTCGTGACAGAGCCACATTCCATACACTGACCTTCCTGACAGAGCCACATTCCAGACACTGACCTTCCTGACAGAGCCACATTCCAGACACTGACCTTCCTGACAGAGTCACATTCCATACACTGACCTTCCTGACAGAGCCACATTCCAGACACTGACCTTCCTGACAGAGCCACATTCCAGACACTGACCTTCGTGACAGAGCCACATTCCATACACTGACCTTCCTGACAGAGCTACATTCCATACACTGACCTTCCTGACAGAGCCACATTCCAGACACTGACCTTCCTGACAGAGCCACATTCCAGACACTGACCTTCCTGACAGAGCCACAGAAAGAGAGCATTTAACTCCTCAAGATTGAGATATATGTATAAAGATGCCACTGTATTGCTACCAGGCTTAGCAGGTATTTTTATGATGGATCTTTAGATCCATCATAAAAAATGAACAAATGTTCAGTTTAGCATTTGGAGATGTTTTCAGAAAGCGTCCTGTGAACGTTCAACGGATTTACCCATGAGGAAGGAATGAGGCCTGTGGTTGTTGGCCTGTGTCAGTATAATAGGCATTCCAGACACTGACCTTCCTGACAGAGGTACATTCCAGACACTGACCTTCCTGACAGAGGTACATTCCAGACATTGACCTGCCTGACAGAGGTACATTCCAGACACTGACCTTCCTGACAGAGGTACATTCCAGACACTGACCTTCCTGACGGAGGTACATTCCAGACACTGACCTTCCTGACAGAGGTACATTCCAGACACTGACCTTCCTGACGGAGCTACATTCCAGGCACTGACCTTCCTGACAGAGCTACATTCCAGACACTGACCTTCCTGACAGAGCTACATTCCAGGCACTGACCTTCCTGACGGAGGTACATTCCAGACACTGACCTTCCTGACAGAGCTACATTCCATACACTGACCTTCCTGACAGAGCTACATTCCAGACACTGACCTTCCTGACAGAGCCACATTCCAGACACTGACCTTCGTGACAGAGCCACATTCCAGACACTGACCTTCCTGACAGAGCCACATTTCAGACACTGACCTTCGTGACAGAGCCACATTCCATACACTGACCTTCGTGACAGAGCCACATTCCATACACTGACCTTCCTGACAGAGCCACATTCCAGACACTGACCTTCCTGACAGAGCCACATTCCAGACACTGACCTTCCTGACAGAGCCACATTCCAGACACTGACCTTCCTGACAGAGCCACATTCCAGACACTGACCTTCCTGACAGAGCCACATTCCAGACACTGACCTTCGTGACAGAGCCACATTCCATACACTGACCTTCCTGACAGAGCTACATTCCATACACTGACCTTCCTGACAGAGCCACATTCCAGACACTGACCTTCCTGACAGAGCCACATTCCAGACACTGACCTTCCTGACAGAGCCACAGAAAGAGAGCATTTAACTCCTCAAGATTGAGATATATGTATAAAGATGCCACTGTATTGCTACCAGGCTTAGCAGGTATTTTTATGATGGATCTTTAGATCCATCATAAAAAATGAACAAATGTTCAGTTTAGCATTTGGAGATGTTTTCAGAAAGCGTCCTGTGAACGTTCAACGGATTTACCCATGAGGAAGGAATGAGGCCTGTGGTTGTTGGCCTGTGTCAGTATAATAGGCATCTGTTGTGTAATTATGCCTGA
Source organism: Cherax quadricarinatus (assembly GCF_038502225.1). Lineage (NCBI taxonomy): Eukaryota > Metazoa > Arthropoda > Malacostraca > Decapoda > Parastacidae > Cherax > Cherax quadricarinatus. Next base: position 8,126,739 of record NC_091333.1, on the reverse strand, counting down.
TTTGTCTGTTTATACACCCAGTGTGTTGGTCTCTTAACACAGTTTGTTGCCAGAGTAGTTTGTATGTCGTGAACGTATCTCCTCGTCTTTAACGTCCCTGCAGAGGCGATGCAAGAAATCAGTCCTGACTCTGTGGGTTACACCTTCTGGTTAAATTAAAAATAAAATGCTACCCAGGGATAACAGACACCCTATAGTACTTCCCAGGGTAACACACTGGCCCCAGGGGACATAGGGCCCCAGGGGACCCCTATAATACTTACCAGGGGACCCCTATAATACTTCCCAGGGGTGTCAGAGGCCAGGATGTCAGGTCTAGCAGGGTTCCCAGCGGCCACGTCTAGGTCGGGTTCCCTGGGGCCAGTTACCTTACTTGTAAGGGAAGAAACTTGTCACAATACAGAGAAGAGTGAAGACACCTGCGATGAACGTCACAATAACCAAGATACGGTCCATCTTCTCTTGATGTTCTTCCATCTTCTTACGTTCCTTCTTGTGTTCGATAGTGTGGATTAACATTTTAAGTTTATGAGCGGTAAATTCATCAAGCTGCTGCTCCTCCGTCGTTGCTCCTTGTTCCTTCCTGAGGTCATCAACTTTTACCTTATCAGTTCCTTCTGTCTCGCTGAGGTTATCATCAAGCTTGACCTTCTCACTCTCTCCTTTCTCCCTGAGATCATCAAGCTTGACCTCAGTTCCTTCTTCCTCCCTGAGGTCAAGCTTGACCTCAGTTCCTTCTTCCTCCCTGAGATCATCAAATTTGACCTCAGTTTCGTCTTCTTCCCTGAGACCATCAAGCTTGACCTCATTTTCGTCTTCCTCCTCGAGATTATCTTCCTCTTGTACGTTCACTTTGGGGGTTTCTTCCAGAACTTGCGTTGTTGTCAGAGAGTTGTGTCGGAGATCGTCACTTACAACACTGTGTAAACTCACATATGCCCGTCGCTGGAAGTTAACTGTTTCCGTAAGACTCTTAATGTGATCAGCTTGAATCTCGTTCTCTCTGATGAGACTACTGGCCACTTCGGAAACCTTTTTAAAACGGCGTTTATATTTTGCAGCATTCTTTTCCGTGGGCTTAACCTGACTTTTAAGATGTGTGAGGTTAGCGGCCAGACTCTCACACTCCTCGCTCTTGATAACTAACTGATCCTCAACAAACAACAACTCTTTCTGTAAAGTTACGTAAACATCCAGCAAATCATTATTCAGTTCGCTATCCTGTTCTTTCAGCAGTTGAAGCTCTTCTTCAATCTGAGCACTGTGCTTTTTCTCTGCCTCCAAAGTAGCTTCGAGCTGAACACTCTGCTGCTTCTCTGCCTCCAAGGCAGCTTTGAGCTGAGCACTGTGCTTTTTCTCTGCCTCCTGGTGTAAACTCAGATATTCCCGTCGCTGGAAGTTAACTGTTTCCGTAAGACGCTTAATTTGATTAGCTTGAATCTCGTTCTTTTTGATGAGATTCTTGGCCACTTCAGAAACCTTTTTAAAAGGGCGTTTATATTTCCCAGTATTCAGTTCGCTATTCTGTTCTTTCAGCAGTTGAAGCTCTTCTTCAAGTTGAGCACTGTGCGTTTTCTCTGCCTCCAAGTTAGCTTTGAGTTGAGCACTGTGCTTTTCCTCTGTCTCCAAGGTAGCTTTGAGTTGAGCACTGTGCTTTTCCTCTGTCTCCAAGGTAGCTTTGAGTTGAACACTGTGCTTTTTCTCTGTCTCCAAGGTAGCTTTGAGTTGAGCAGCACTGTGCTTTTCCTCTGTCTCCAAGGTAGCTTTGAGTTGAGCACTGTGCTTTTTCTCTGTCTCCAAGGTAGCTTTGAGTTGAGCACTCTGCTTTTTCTCTGTCTCCAAGGTAGCTTTGAGTTGAGCACTCTGCTTTTTCTCTGTCTCCAAGGTAGCTTTGAGTTGAGCACTCTGCTTTTTCTCTGTCTCCAAGGTAGCTTTGAGTTGAGCACTGTGCTTTTTCTCTGTCTCCAAGGTAGCTTTGAGTTGAGCACTCTGCTTTTTCTCTGCCTCCAAGGTAGCTTTGAGCTGAGCACTCTGCTTTTTCTCTGCCTCCAAGGTAGCTTTGAGCTGAGCACTCTGCTTTTTCTCTGCCTCCAAGGTAGCTTTGAGCTGAGCACTCTGCTTTTTCTCTGCCTCCAAGGTAGCTTTGAGCTGAGCACTCTGCTTCTTCTCTGCCTCCAAGGTACCTTCAATCTCGTCACAGTACTCAAACTCGACTTTCATCACTTTCTCCATCTGTACCCTGAATACTTCCCCTTCGTTAATCTTCAGTGTTGCGGAGTTTAAAGCATCTTCAAGTTGCTCCCTGTACGACTTCTCTACCTTCAAAGTACTCGCCAGCTTTTTACTGTACTCGATCACATCCTCGAGCTGCTGTCGTCCGTCTTTCATAGCGCTCTCCACCAGTACATCTTGGTGTTCGTCGTCCACTGCACCAGCTGGGTGCTCTTCCTCTGTACCACCGAGGTTTTCATCCACTGCACCAGCTGGGTGCTCTTCCTCTGTACCACCGAGGTTTTCATCCACTGCACCAGCTGGGTGCTCTTCCTCTGTACCACCGAGGTTTTCATCCACTGCACCAGCTGGGTGCTCTTCCTCTGTACCACCGAGGTTTTCATCCACTGCACCAGCTGGGTGCTCTTCCTCTGTACCACCGAGGTTTTCATCCACTGCACCAGCTGGGTGCTCTTCCTCTGTACCACCGAGGTTTTCATCCACTGCACCAGCTGGGTGCTCTTCCTCTGTACCACCGAGGTTTTCATCCACTGCACCAGCTGGGTGCTCTTCCTCTGTACCACCGAGGTTTTCATCCACTGCACCAGCTGGGTGCTCTTCCTCTGTACCACCGAGGTTTTCATCCACTGCACCAGCTGGGTGCTGCTCTTCCTCTGTACCACCGAGGTTTTCATCCACTGCACCAGCTGGGTGCTGCTTTTCCTCTGTACCACCGAGGTTATATTCCCAGGAGTCGTCAGTGTCGGTGTTGGAGTAGTCTTCGTCGGAGTCCCAGAAGTCGTCAGTGTCGGTGTCGGAGTAGTCTTCGTCAGTGTCCCAGTAGTCTACGCCTGTGTCGGAGAAGTCTACGTCGGTGTCGGAGTAGTCTTCGTCAGTGTCCCTGAAGTCGTCATATTCCCAGTAGTCTTCGTCAGTGTCCCAGTAGTCTTCGTCGGTATCGGAGTAGTCTACGTCGGTGTCGGAGAATTCATCGTCCATGTAGGTGTATCCGCCAGGGAAGCCCAGGTAACCACGAGGTCGTTCACCACGTCTCTCCACGTCGCCTACATATCCGTGATCCAGACCACCTCCCTGGTGGTCAGGAAGCCCAGGGTCAAGCAGTCCTCCCTGGAGGTGAGGAAGCCCAGGGTCAAACCCTCTCTGGCGGTCACGAAGTTTAAGATTAATGCCCAGGTGGGCAGGTCGCCACCCATCATCTTGGTCAACAACAGTGTCAACACCAGACACAAGTATCGTCACCACAACAATCAAGAAATTTATCAAAAAATTCATTTTCATATAATTCATATTTGATTTTTTTTCTTATTCTTCTGAGAGAGATTTTGAGAGATGATGACGCGAGTGATGGACTGGAGATGGAAGGTTGAAACCTATGTGAAGGCTCGATCCTCCGTAGCTCCGCGTGGATTATTCCTCTTATGAAGGCTCGATCCTCCGTAGCTCCGCGTGGATCATTCCTCTTATGAAGGCTCGATCCTCCGTAGCTCCGCATGGATCATTCCTCTTATGAAGGCTCGATCCTCCGTAGCTCCGCGTGGATCATTCCTCTTATGAAGGCTCGATCCTCCGTAGCTCCGCGTGGATCATTCCTCTTATGAAGGCTCGATCCTCCGTCACCAGCTTCTCCAAGCTAACTTGTCCATCCTGATGAACAGCAGTAATAGACCAGGAGTGCTAAACCCCGAGGGGTCATACAGTGCTTGGGGAATAGAAGACAATCAGATTCGATGCAAGGAAGTGAAGATGAGCTCCACTTCCTTGGACCGAGAGCCATCCACGAACCTCGGGGCACCTGCTTTTAGGGAAAAACTTGCGTGGTACCTGTAGTAGTTGTAGTGTGGTTGTAGTAGTTGTAGTAGTGATTGTAGTTGTTGTAGAGTGGTTGTAGTAGTTGTAGTGTGGTTGTAATAGTTGTAGTGTGGTTGTAGTAGTTGTA
>NC_091333.1:8082571-8117571 GCF_038502225.1 Cherax quadricarinatus | reverse complement strand
GAAAGGGAAGATCAGCTGGTTGCAGATGGAGAGGGTGATAGGTCGAATGCTGAGGCACAACAAGGCTATCAAGAGCCACTGGAAAAATCAAGGGAGAAACTGACCACATACAGGCAGGATCCAGAGTCACAGAGGGTGAGGCAATGGGAGGAAGAAAGGGCAAAATCAGTGTTTATCCATGGGCTTCAGGAGAGAGAGGAAAGGACACACACTGAAAGGAAGCAGGAAGAAGGAAAGGAGATTGAGAAAATCATCACGGAAATAGGTGAAGAGATGGACGAGATTGTAAATTTTCAGAGAATAGGGGGGTACTCGAAGGGGAGAAACCGACCAATCAAGCTGATTCTCAGGACGGAAACAGTGCGGAACAGGATCCTCCAAGAGAAACCACGATTGAAATACTCGGAAGAGTACAAGAGGGTGTTCCTAGACAGAGACAGAACAAAATCAGAACGACAGCAGCTGAGGGAGAGGACAAAAAAACGAAAGGAGCTAGGAAAAGAGACAAGGAGGGAATCAGCAGAGGTCAGTCAGAGCAGGACAGAACAGCAAGGGCAAGCACACACACAACTACTCTCAGAACCATACAACCTATCACACCATCCCAACACACACTACAATCCATACCCACAGCCTCCACCCAACATCGAGCTATAGAATCCCACAGTATGCCACCAGGTCTCCCACCCCCACAGGCCCCCCAAACCACAGTGTTGGAAAGGAAACTGAAGGTATGGTACACAAACGCTGATGGAATAACAAATAAGTGGGAGGAGTGGCACGAAAGAGTCAAAGAAGCATCACCGGACATCATAGCTCTCACAGAAACCAAGCTTACAGGTATGATAACAGATGCCATCTTTCCAACGGGATACCAAATCCTGAGGAAAGACAGAGGGAACAGGGGGGGTGGAGGAGTGGCGTTGCTGATCAAAAATCGCTGGAATTTTGATGAGCTGGAGAGAGGAGATAGCGGAGAAGAAAGTGATTACATAGTGGGAACACTTCACTCTGGAGGTCCCAAGGTGGTAATAGCAGTGATGTATAACCCACCACAGAACAGCAGGAGGCCAAGGCAAGAGTACGACGAGAGCAATAGAGCGATGGTTGACACACTGGCTAGAGTGGCCAGAAGAGCTCATGCATGCAGGGCAAAGCTCCTGATCATGGGTGACTTTAACCACAAGGAGATCGATTGGGAGAACTTGGACCCACATGGGGGCCAAGATACATGGAGGGCTAAGATGATGGAGGTGGTACTGGAGAACTTCATGTACCAACACGTAAGGGACACTACAAGAGAGAGAGGAGAGGATGAACCAGCAAGGCTGGACTTAGTATTCACCTTCAGTAGTGCAGATATCGAGGACATCACATATGAAAGACCCCTTGGGGCCAGTGACCATGTGGTTTTAAGCTTCGAATACACAGTAGAGCTACAAGTGGAGGGAGAAGCAGGAAGGCCAGGACGAATGAAGCCAAACTACAAGAAAGGGGACTACACAGGAATGAGGAACTACCTGAACGGGGTTCAGTGGGACAGAGAACTGGCAGGGAAGCCAGTTAATGAGATGATGGAATATGTAGCAACAAAATGCAAGGAGGCTGAGGAGAGGTTTGTACCCAAGGGTAACAGGAGTAATGAAAAAGCCAGGATGAGCCCATGGTTTACCCAAAGGTGCAGGGAGGCAAAAACCAAGTGTGCTAGGGAATGGAAGAAATATAGAAGGCAAAGGACCCAGGAGAATAAGGAGAACAGTCGTAGAGCCAGAAACGAATATGCACAGATAAGAAGGGAGGCCCAAAGACAATATGAAAATGACATAGCAGCGAAAGCCAAATCTGACCCGAAACTGTTGTACAGCCACATCAGGAGGAAAACAACAGTCAAGGACCAGGTAATCAGGCTAAGGAAGGAAGGAGGAGAGACAACAGGAAATGACCGTGAAGTATGTGAAGAACTCAACAAGAGATTCAAAGAAGTGTTCACAGAGGAGACAGAAGGGACTCCAGAAAGACGGAGAGGTGGGGCACACCACCAAGTGCTGGACACAGTGCACACAACCGAGGAAGAAGTGAAGAGGCTTCTGAGTGAGCTAGATACCTCAAAGGCAATGGGGCCAGATAACATCTCCCCATGGGTATTGAGAGAGGGAGCAGAGGCGCTATGTGTACCCCTAACAACAATATTCAATACATCTATCGAAACAGGGAGATTGCCTGAGGCATGGAAGACAGCAAATGTAGTCCCAATCTTTAAAAAAGGAGACAGACATGAAGCATTAAACTACAGACCAGTGTCACTGACATGTATAGTATGCAAAATCATGGAGAAGATTATCAGGAGAAGAGTGGTGGAACACCTAGAAAGGAATGATCTCATCAACAGCAGCCAGCATGGTTTCAGGGACGGGAAATCCTGTGTCACAAACCTACTGGAGTTCTATGACATGGTGACAGCAGTAAGACAAGAGAGAGAGGGGTGGGTGGATTGCATTTTCTTGGACTGCAAGAAGGCGTTTGACACAGTTCCACACAAGAGATTGGTGCAAAAACTGGAGGACCAAGCAGGGATAACAGGGAAGGCACTACAATGGATCAGGGAATACTTGTCAGGAAGACAGCAGCGAGTCATGGTACGTGGCGAGGTGTCAGAGTGGGCACCTGTGACCAGCGGGGTCCCGCAGGGGTCAGTCCTAGGACCAGTGCTGTTTCTGGTATTTGTGAACGACATGACGGAAGGAATAGACTCTGAGGTGTCCCTGTTTGCAGATGACGTGAAGTTGATGAGAAGAATACACTCGATCGAAGACCAGGCAGAACTACAAAGGGATCTGGACAGGCTGCAGACCTGGTCCAGCAATTGGCTCCTGGAGTTCAATCCCACCAAGTGCAAAGTCATGAAGATTGGGGAAGGGCAAAGAAGGCCGCAGACGGAGTACAGTCTAGGGGGTCAGAGACTACAAACCTCACTCAAGGAAAAAGATCTTGGGGTGAGTATAACACCAGGCACATCTCCTGAAGCGCACATCAACCAAATAACTGCTGCAGCATATGGGCGCCTAGCAAACCTCAGAACAGCATTCCGACATCTTAATAAGGAATCGTTCAGGACCCTGTACACCGTATACGTTAGGCCCATATTGGAGTATGCGGCACCAGTTTGGAACCCACACCTAGCCAAGCACGTAAAGAAACTAGAGAAAGTGCAAAGGTTTGCAACAAGACTAGTCCCAGAGCTAAGAGGTATGTCCTACGAGGAGAGGTTAAGGGAAATCAACCTGACGACACTGGAGGACAGGAGAGATAGGGGGGACATGATAACGACATACAAAATACTGAGGGGAATTGACAAGGTGGACAAAGACAGGATGTTCCAGAGATTGGACACAGTAACAAGGGGACACAGTTGGAAGCTGAAGACACAGATGAATCACAGGGATGTTAGGAAGTATTTCTTCAGCCACAGAGTAGTCAGTAAGTGGAATAGTTTGGGAAGCGATGTAGTGGAGGCAGGATCCATACATAGCTTTAAGCAGAGGTATGATAAAGCTCACGGCTCGGGGAGAGTGACCTAGTAGCGATCAGTGAAGAGGCGGGGCCAGGAGCTCGGACTCGACCCCCGCAACCTCAACTAGGTGAGTACAACTAGGTGAGTACACACACACACACACACACACACACACACACACACACACACACACACACACACACACACACACACACACACACACACACACACACACACACACACACACACACACACACACACACACACACACACACACACACACACACACACACACACACACACACACACACACACACACACACACACACACACACACACACACACACACACACACACACACACACACACACACACACACACACACACACACACACACACACACACACACACACACACACACACACACACACACACACACACACACACACACACACACACACACACACACACACACACACACACACACACACACACACACACAAACAAGCATCAAGTATTAAGGACTCTAGTTCCAAGGCAAGGGAAGGTGTGTGAGCATGTGTGTACTCATCTATTTGTAGTTGCAGGGGTGGTGGAGTCTTAGCTCCTGGCCCCGCGGGTATCCCGTAGCTCGATTGGTAGCGCACTCAGCTCACACACTGAGGTCCGTGGTTCGATCCCCGGTACTGTTGGAAACATTAGGACGTGTTTTCTTAAGGCACCTGGTGTCCCTGTTCACCTAGCAGTAAAATAGGTACCTGGGTGTTAGTGGACTGGTGTGGGTCGCATCCTAGGAACAAAACTGACCTAATTAGCCAGAAATGCTCAGCGTAACAAGGGTCTTTCTATATCACTTTCTATGTCACTGATGTCAGCTATGGTCTGTATACCTTGTACACGTACTGTAGAAATAAAGATTATTATTAATACTTGCTGGGTTTATTCCCTCCTGACCTCGTAGGCCCCTGTCATACCTATTCCTGAAACTCTGCATGGAGTCAGCAGTCACTACTTTCACGCCTGGTCATTCCATATCCTGAAAACCCTGTAACTGAAGATTTACTTCCTAACATTTGTAACTCAGCTGTTTCATTAATTTTCATCTGTGCCCTTGTGTACCTTTCCCCGCCTCTAGAACACTCAATCACTGTTCACCCTATCATGTCCTCTGATTATTTTGTATGTCGTTGCCATGTTTCTCCTTGTTTTTCTATCCTCTGTTGTCAGGTTCAGATACTCGAACCTCCTCATAGCTAACTGGTCGTAGCTCTGGGACTAGTCTAGTTGCATACCTTTGCACCTTATCTAGTTTCTTATCATGCCGTATCAGAAAAGGATTTCATGCTAATTGTGTTGCGGATGGGGAATGGAGGGGTTCAAAACTCGACTCCTGGCCCTAGCCTCTTGTCCCTTCTCATCTAGCGTATTCCTCTTGTTAACCACTCTGAGGCTGAAGAAGTACTTCCCAACATCTTTGTAGCTCATTTGTATTCGTAGCTTCCATCTATTCCTTCTCGGCCCGTGTGTCTCACATTTCAATCAATCTGTCCCTCTCTGGTCTATCGAAATCTCTGTGTATCTTGTATGTCGTTAACATGTCTCCTATGGTACCCCTCTTTCTCAAGGTTGGCCGGTTCTCAGTTTTGGAACCAATCTAGATGCAAGAATCTGTACTTTCTCCAGCTTTTGAATCTGCTGTCTCAGGCGTGGTTCCATGTAGCCGATTCGCATTCTAAGGAAGGCCTGACATGCGTCGTATACAGTGACATGCGTCGTATACAGTGACATGCGTCGTATACAGCGTTTTGAAGAATGCTTTATTTATTATTATTATTATAATCAATTCCCTAAATCAAGAGCCCCTCACCAACATCAAGGAACCTTCCTTGAGGGGAATGCTTTATTGAGTATTTAGACTGCCACCGAAGTGGCTAATTTATTGTGTACCGCATATCCATCCTGTGGACGGAAGCGCCTTAATCGAGGTTTTTGAAGGTATTGCTAAGATTTGCTGGCCTCGCCTGCGCTGATGTTATACGCTTTCTATGCGCCTCCAGCAAGAGGAGTATTAGAGTGGGAAAAGCTAAATAAAGACATTGGTGTGACAAAATCCATAGTCTAGAAATGCATCACACCAGTTAGTCGATTAATGGTGTGAAGGGACAGGGTCGAAGAGCTATGGTCAAGAGCTACAGCTCGACAGCTTCAGTTATGGGTGATACACACACACACACACACACACACACACACACACACACACACACACACACACACACACACACACACACACACACACACACACACACACACACGCACACACACACAAACAATAAGCACACAATGACCCAAGAGCATCTCTGATGTTGTGGATCATCAACAAACAATAACAAACAAGGAAGTAATTCTTGTAAGAGATATATCAGACGACAACAAGGCTCCACCCCCTCCCCCTTACCCTCCTTCATACCCTAGCACCCCCTACCCTCCCTTTCTTTCCCTCCACCCCTTATCCTAGTTTTCTTCCCTTGCACACCCTACCCTCCCTTAATGCCCTGGTATACCTCCTACCCGCCCTTTCTTCTCTTGTACTCCCCTTACCTTAGCTTTCTTCCCAAGGACACCAATGGAAATAAGTCCCCAATGGAAATGAGTCCAGTGGAAATAAGGACCCCAATGGAAATAAGGATCCCAATGGAAATAAGGACCCTAATGGAAATAAAGACCCGAACTGAAATCAGTCACAGTGACTTTTTTGGGGGTTATTCTGATGAATAATTTATACATATGTTACTATGTATAATAATTTGTATAACTGTATTTATGTGTACCTGTACCTAAATAAACTTACACCCTTAACACTCCCTTCCTTCCCTTGCACCCCCTACCTTCCCTCCCTCCCCCTGCACCACTCAACTCCCCCCCTCCCACCTCCTCTTACACCCAGACGATAAACAGACCGCCTCTGATGCACAATAAATCGCGATGAACGAGCGGTCAACGCGGGGGCAGAATCGGAGAATCAAACAGGAACAAATCGCACCATTATTCGCGGACATGACCCGAGCCAGCCAGCCAACCAGTCAACCAGCCAACCAGCCAGCCAGTTAGTCAGCCAGGCAGCCAGTTAGTCAGCCAGGCAGCCAGCCAGCCAGTCAACCAACCAGCTAGCCAGTTAGTCAGCCAGGCAGCCAGCCAGCCAGTCAACCAACCTACCAGCCAGTTAGCCAACCTGCCAACCAACCATTCAGCCAGCCAGCCAGCCAGCCAGCCAGCCAGCCAGCCAGCCAGCCAGCCAGCCTTGCTCTGCCCTCCATCACCCATATACTTCCTCTTTTCTTCCAATTTTCCCCATGAACAGTAAATAGTGCCCAATTTTTCTCACCAAGAGCCCCTCGCATGACTCCTACAGACTCGATGTTTCGCTATGTAAAGCTTTAGCACGTTTCGCCATGGATTCTATAAAATAATACAGATGTCGCTATGTTTTTCCTCTAGTTTTCTCAGTGTTTAGATCACAACCATAACAACGGGAAAGAAAAATATATTTTTCAAATTTGAGTTATAAAATCTTCTGATGATTTTTTTTTTTTGGGAGGGGGGAATTAATCTTTGTTAAAAAGGACAGAAATAGAGTCATACAGCCTTAAAATTACATTAACATATTATGCAGATTAAATGCATATGATTTATAAGGAGGGAGATAAGAGAAGAAAGCCAGTCCCAAAGGGGTTGGTGAGAGGGGTAGACAGGACAGTGAGACATGCAGTGATAATACCAGCAGACATTTTTCACCTGTCACCATCCCGTCTTTTGTACCGTCTGTAGAGACGGTGTATGGTGTCCAGCAGCGGGGTGTGTCACTTCCTGCACCGCTGCGTACCACCCACCTGGATCAGTGTGTACTCTCCTGATCAGCGGTGTCGACCTTTCCAGACCAGTGTTTACCTTCCCAGACCAGTGTGTACCTTTCCAGACCAGTGTGTACCTTTCCAGACCAGTGTGTACCTTCCCAGTCCAGTGTCTACCTTTCCAGTCCAGTGTCTATCTTTCCAGACCAGTGTCTACCTTTCCAGACCAGTGTCTACCTTTCCAGACCAGTGTCTACCTTTCCAGACCAGTGTCTACCTTTCCAGACCAGTGTCTACCTTTCCAGACCAGTGTCTACCTTTCCAGTCCAGTGTCTACCTTTCCAGACCAGTGTTTACCTTCCCAGACGAGTGTCTACCTTTCCAGACCAGTGTCTACCTTTCCAGACCAGTATCTACCTTTCCAGACCAGTGTCTACCTTTCCAGACCAGTATCTACCTTTCCAAACCAGTGTCTACCTTTCCAGACCAGTGTCTACCTTTCCAGACCAGTTTCTGCCTTTCCAGACCAGTGTCTACCTTTTCAGGCCAGTGTCTACCTTTCCAGACCAGTTTCTACATTTCCAGACCAGTATGTACCTTTCCAGACTATTGTCTACCTTTCCACATTCATGTGTACCTTTCTGAAATGGTCATATACTTCTCTTATTCACTGTATTTATTCCTGGACTTATATGTACCTTCTTACATTACCACGGCCCTTTTTGGGGGAAGGGGGAGGGGGGTTACATGCCTTTCTCGGATTTCGCAGCGTTTCTCAAATAGTGGGTCGCGGACCCCCATCACAATTAGCCACAAAGATACAGTACTTACCATGATATAATTTTAAAAGTAAAATATTTCTCACACATACAGAAATATAAAAGAATACTACTCGGATTTTTTACATTTATTTTCAAAAATGTTGAGACGCAAAGATCCTCATGATGTACCCCATTAACCACTGGTAAATTTGACCAAGAGAGAGTCTTGGCCGTTTGGCCGAGAAAATCTTGACCGTCTGACCGCTCTCAAGGTGTGTGAGTATCAGGGTAGATCAGGTAATTAAGTGGACTGGAAGGGGGATACCCTCGCCGCTAATAGTCAGGTATTACAAGCAACTCAAGTGGAAATATATCAATCTGGTTAACATTTTATGGGTTAACATAAATAATGTACACATATGTTACTTAGTTAACTTTTATCACTTATACTTAACACACACACACACACACACACACACACACACACACATATATATATATATATATATATCTATATATATATATATATATATATATATATATATATATATATATATATATATCATAGTGGACATTCAGTGTATTTATCTGATGAGATGATGGAAACTTGCCTCTAGGATAAGCCAGCGCTGAGAGTTTGAAGCCGTTCAGAAGAGGCGTTGTCGAGGTAGTGTGTGGATACTGTAAAGAAAGATAATATAACTACAGTAAGTTAGTTCCACTTGATGGCTACCTGAGTTATTGTATTTTGTGTTGTTACAGTGTTGTTACAGTGTTGTTACAGTGTTGTTACAGTGTTGTTACAGTGTTGTTACAGTGTTGTTACAGTGTTGTTACAGTGTGTAAGCATCGTGACTGAAATCTTCACTAGAGCCAGACCAATTCTCTCTCTCTCTCTCTCTCTCTCTCTCTCTCTCTCTCTCATCACCCAAAAAAACAAAAAAAACAAATACATCCTGGCCACTGAACCATAATAACGTCAACATTAATATTATATATCTCTCATTTTACAGAGCTAAATATAACATATCAAATATTTCTAAAATTGTTGATATTCCCTCGGACTCTATGTGAGCCCTACGGGCTTAGCGCTCCCTCCAACGAACGTAAAAAAATATAGCCTATGATGTTAATGTATACAAAAAAAAAACTTGATGTAATTTATATATTTAACATGGGAGCTAATTTTGACAAATGAATAAAATATGGCCAGCAGTAACAGCCTGGTTGATCAGACCCTGATCCACTATGAGGCCTGGTCTCAGACCGAGCCGCGGGGGCGTTGACCCCCGAAACCTTCTCCAGGTAAACTCCAGGGAATGCATACATGCATTATATATATATATATATATATATATATATATATATATATATATATATATATATATATATATATATATATATATATGTGTGTGTGTGTGTGTGTGTGTGTGTGTGTGTGTGTGTGTGTGTGTGTGTGTGTGTGTATAATCATAAATAATTTCCTCTTGATGACTCTTAAGGCCTCGACAATAACCTCTGGTCAGGTAGAAAGTTGTTAAAAAAAGAGCACAAACTTTTTCTTTTGTTGGACATGATAGGTCAAGAGTCTGGTAACAGTTAACTGAAAGTCGGAATTAACAATAACGTGTTAATAAAAGTAATAACTGTAATAACTACTTTCAGAATAACGCTGAATTATATTAAACAATATCTCTGCAATATATATATATATATATATATATATATATATATATATATATATATATATATATATATATATATATATATATATATATATATATATATTATTGTAACGACGAACGAGTGGTATTTAATCAATAACAACACTGCGACTAGCCGAGGATTCGAACCCATGTCGTTTTGGCCCGCCTCATGGTGAGCAAAAATCACATGACCCTCTAACCCACAGGATCACGCAATCCTACAAGAATCAAGGCCCAGCAGAGCTAGGTGTTTTACCTTGATCCGAGGACATACGGTGGTGTGGGTGCCTCTGAGCTAATTTCATTCTAATTGCGTGTCCTGTGGGTTACAACGTCATGTGATTTTCGCTCACCATGATCACTATATTCACCAATACAGTGTGGGATCACTGTAGTTAGCAACACAGTGCGGAATCACTGTAGTCAGCAACACGGTGCAGAATCACTGTATTCAGCAACACGGTGTGGAATCACTGTAGTCAGCAACACAGTGCGGAATCACTGTAGTCAGCAACACAGTGCAGAATCACTGTATTCAGCAACACAGTACGGAATCACTGTAGTCAGCAACACGGTGCGGAATCACTGTAGTCAGCAACACGGTGCGGAATCACTGTAGTCAGCAACACAGTGCGGGATCACTGCAGTCAGCAACACGGTGCGGAATCACTGTAGTCAGCAACACAGTGCGAAATCACTATAGTCAGCAACACGGTGCGGAATCACTGTATTCAGCAACATAGTGCGGAATCACTGTAGTCAGCAACACAGTGCGGAATCACTGTAGTCAGCAACACAGTGCGGAATCACTGTAGTCAGCAACACAGTGCGGAATCACTATAGTCAGCAACACGGTGCGGAATCACTGTATTCAGCAACACAGTGCATAATCACTGTAGTCAGCAACACAGTGCGGAATCACTGTAGTCAGCAACACAGTGCAGAATCACTGTATTCAGCAACACAGTACGGAATCACTGTAGTCAGCAACACGGTGCGGAATCACTGTATTCAGCAACACAGTGCGGAATCACTGTAGTCAGCAACACAGTGCGGGATCACTGTAGTCAGCAACACGGTGCGGAATCACTGTAGTCAGCAACACAGTGCGAAATCACTATAGTCAGCAACACGGTGCGGAATCACTGTATTCAGCAACACAGTGCGGAATCACTGTAGTCAGCAACACAGTGCAGAACCACTGTAGTCAGCAACACAGTGCGGAATCACTGTAGTCAGCAACACAGTGCGGAATCACTGTAGTCATCAACACAGTGCGGAATCACTGTAGTCAGCAACACAGTGCGGAATCACTGTAGTCAGCAACACAGTGCGGAATCACTGAAGTCAGCAACACAGTGCGGAATCACTGTAGTCAGCAACACAGTGCGGAATCACTGTAGTCAGCAACACAGTGCAGAACCACTGTAGTCAGCAACACAGTGCGGAATCACTGAAGTCAGCAACACAGTGCAGAATCACTGTAGTCAGCAACACAGTGCAGAATCACTGTAGTCAGCAACACAGTGCGGAATCACTGTAGTCAGCAACACAGTGCGGAATCACTGTAGTCAGCAACACAGTGCGGAATCACTGTAGTCAGCAACACAGTGCAGAATCACTGTAGTCAGCAACACAGTGCGGAATCACTGTAGTCAGCAACACAGTGCGGAATCACTGTAGTCAGCTGCATTTTTCTCAAGACTGGTGGACTGAACACTCTGGCTGGCGGAACCTTTCCAGAAGAAAGGTACCCAAATGCTGGCCAAGTGACTCATTTATCAACCTTCCGGTTTTTCTAAACCATTTATTTCAAAAAGTTATATAGACGGATTTGATTTCCCCGCTGTGAAGCACATACTCCGACCCGAGGCTCCAGCCACCCCCGCTCAACGTAAATTTCCTTATCGCTTAACGAGTTTCTGAAACTACGTACGGAATCTTCGTTCGAACTCCCGTCGTTCATCTGTCTCTTCGTTCAGTGTTTCTCCAGAGCTGACGACTGTTTTTTTTTTCTGTGTTCCTCTTCCTGTCAGTTTATCAACTCTTGTCATTCTCTTCGATGTTAACATGAAATTGTTTCTATAATATAGCTATTTTGTTCTTTTCTTTTTTATATATATAATTCTACTGATATCTTCTATAATTAACAAGTTGGATTCGAATCTCTGGCGATCCAGTCCTAATTCTAGCAGTCCTGTGAGCAAGGCTGACACTGTGGTATTACAATATTAATGAGTCGGTTCTTGTTTCATTACGTCCCCGGTGGTTAATATAAGAGTTAATTCGGTTTAGGATCAATCTGTTGCTCGTAAAGCACAAATAAAAGCGCAGAGCAAGACAGCGGGGCACCAAGAGGATCCACTCCCACTCTCCACCCCCTGGTATGACATACTGGGATTCTCTATTACCGCTCGGCTTTTGCTGATCGGATTGTGTAGTTTATACCTCATATAAAGGTAGTATCTGATCCTCTCCTCCAACTTTCTTCATCTCGTTCCTGGAAGACGTAATGGGTGGTAGCCGGTAGTGAAGGAGGCTCATTCCTGTGTAAAGAAGCTAGATAGTGTCTCAGTTCTGTAACTTGCAATCTCTCATCCGTGTAGGGAGGCCCCCCCAGTTCTCCAAGACCTTTGTTTAACTTTCGGTGGGGAATTTATATTCGGCGATTCATCTCCTGTCGTAGGAAGGGCCTGACGGAGCGTGCAGCGATCTGATTTATCCCTACGCTGTCCCATTACCCAGAATTGATACATCATAAGACACAAACTGCTCTGCGAGCTGCGAGAGAGAGAGTTGGATACCGTTACATCCCCGCCCAGACAGTTTTACAACTTCGAATGCCATAACTACCGACGCTCCTTCGTTATCTCAGATGGGGTTGCATCCTCCTGTGAGGTTCTGACAGGGAGGATTCAATTACTGATAATTTACAACTTCGATGACCCGTATAAGATTCCTATCAGTCTATGGGCTCATTAGGTGTGATATATTTATAGATCTCCGGGTGATATTAAGGAAACACTTTATTCTCTGTTGAGGAAATATTGACTTAAATAACAAAAAAAGGCACAATACCGAAACGTCGTCGTAAGCTTCTCTCTTTTATGTGCGGGTTATTTGTGTAAATATTGACTTGCTTGTATTTTTATTTACATAAACTTTATTGTAAATATATCTTGCATTTGAAATTCTTTTGGTCATAGACCAGGAGAATGTTTTCTGTCGCTTATAGTTGATGCGTTTGTGTTTCCCAGGATGCTTGCTCTCTCTATTAGGGCAGAATATTATTTCCAGGAAGACCGTGGCATATGACACTTCCTTCTGCTCCTCTCTCTCTCTCTCTCTCTCTCTCTCTCTGTCTCTCTCCCGCGGGGGCGTTGACCCCAAAACCCTTCCCAGGTAAACTCCAGGTATACAAACATCGAGAATAACAACTGCAAATTAAAGCATTTTTGATATGCCGGCGTTGACCCCAAAACCCTTCCCAGGTAAACTCCAGGTATACAAACATCGAGAATAACAACTGCAAATTAAAGCATTTTTGATATGCCAACGTTGGACCTGAATATATAATAATGATAGATAATGACAGACGAGGCAAAAACAAGAGAAATGGTCATTATACTGTAAATGACCTCAAGTACAGGTGAACAATGGCTAGACCTGAGGCAGCTAGACTAACAGAATACTAACAGAGCACCTGTTAGACCTCGCCTTGAATATACTAGATGCTATTTTGGTTCCTAAATTATACACTTTGAAAGACGAAGATAAATTGGAGAGAGTGGAATGGGGAATAGCGATAAGGCGTTGTGTTCAACTGAACATAAGAATGGAGGAACACTTCAAAAGGTCTACTGGTCCATACAAGGTGGGTCGTTCTCTGCATTCTACTGGAGAAGCTTGGCTGCATGAGCGAAACGTCTCGGTTGGACCTGCTTTCTGTGTGCGAGGCCTGGTTAAGGACTGGGCCGCGGGAGGCTTTGACCCCCGGAACACTCACCAGGTAGGGGGACGCTAGTGTTGCAAATGTGTGTATGCCCAGTTGAGTTCATATTTCGCACCTTGCTGGTACTGACATCTATAGGCCTACCAAACTCAGCTCGAGTGAGAAGTAGCAGTAGGCTTACTGTCTACGTGTATCTTACTCGTCATTATTGTTACAGCTATGGGGAAGCGCTAAATTCTTAGGGGTTCACTAGCCTTGGGGGGGAAGAAGAGGTAATTAGGTTCTATCGAAGTAATTGAAAAACACCTTGGATCAAGATCCCATCACCTGCATCAAGGTACTTCCTCTTGAAGGAATTCAGCTAAAGAAAGCGCAGGGGCTGGGATAGGCCTCTCATACCCAGTAGGCCTGCAAATTCTGTTAGGTACCATGTGTCTGGCGATTTCCAGAAGGAGGATCGAGCCTTCCCCAGGTAGGTAGTTTGAAAACCTGTTTAAGGAGATTAATGTACTAAGGAAGCATCCCACTCCCGTTCCACTCGAATCCCACACTCACAAGGTCTTCGTGACTCGACGAGTGACCCCGATCCACCTGACCTGTTGACCTGGGGTCACGGAAGGTCAACCATCACCTCTCTGCTCTCACACTCAGTGACCAGATCAAAGCCAAGTTTATGTACTAGAAATTTAGTCAAGTAGGCGTCAAGAAGAAGAAGAAGAAGAAGAAGAAGAAGAAGAAGAAGAAGAAGAAGAAGAAGAAGAAGAAGAAGAAGAAGAAGAAGAAGAAGATATTTTGAACTTTACACTGGTCAGTGCCACAGACTCACATGGGGTCAACAACAGTTAAAGCAAACAGTGTATATTTGGGCTTTACACTGAGATTCTCTGAGGCCAACACTGAGCACTGCACCAAACATATGTATTTAATAATAATAATAACCACAACAGCAATAAGGATAATAATAATAATAATAATAATAATAATAATAATAATAATAATAATAATAATAATAATAATAATAATAAAAATAATAATAATCACAGCAATAATAATAATAATAATAATAATAATAATAATAATAATAATAATAATAATAATAAAAATAATAATAATCACAGCAACAATAATACAAATAATAATAATAATAATCGACCACAACTTGGGTGATTGAGCTTGGGATCTCTTTTTTTTTTTTTTTTTTTTTTTTTTACGGAGGTTGGAACCAGGGTGGCGGTGGTCTGGCTTCCGCCACAGTCCCCTTTCGCCACGGCTCGCCCTCTCTCTCTCTCGTCAGTCAGAATTCCATGGTTGCTGCGAGTCCAATCTAATTAACTCTCCCGCAGGAAGAAGACAACAATAATCTGGCCAGGAATCTTATTAGCAACCTCCTACGCTCTTAAAAAAAAATAAATCATTGAAGTATAGAAGGAACACTGTCTTGTAGGGAGGAATTTCAGCGAGGTTGCAGTAGCATCGAGATTAGTTTTGTTGTTGTTGTTGGGTTAGTGTGTGTGTGTGTGTGTGTGTGTGTGTGTGTGTGTGTGTGTGTGTGTGTGTGTGTGTGTGTGTATGTGTGTGTATGTATGTGTGTGTGTGTGTGTGGCAACAAGGGATGAAGAAGCATCAGTCCGTGAGAGGAATTAGACACATAATCAACACCCAGGTGTTGCACGTGTGTCTAATTCCTTATTTCGTCGTTATTGTGTACCACCATCACTATTTTAATGATGCTAGACTGTGTATGTCTCGGTCAATGGAATTCATTTTCTTCGCTGATTGAAACCTGGAGACAGTAGCCCCCTCAAGGAAGGTTCCTTGATGTTGGTGAGGGGCTCTTGATTTAGGGAATTGGATCTGTGCTCCAGTTCCCCGAATTAAGCCTGAATGCCTTCCACTTCCCCCCCCCCCCAGGCGCTGTATAATCCTCCGGGTTTAGCGCTTCCCCCTTGATTATAATAATAATAATAATAATGGAGACAGTAGCGGCTCCACCTTCACCGTATGATGGACACATTAGTGAGGACGAAACACCAGTATCTCTGCACCAGGAGTTAACATACTGCTTATTAGGTATTAAGAGTAACATGGAACAGTGCTCTCTGTTACTTTTAATACAGTGCTCCATGTTCCTCTTAATACCTAATTACCAGCATCTCTGCTCCGGGAGTTAAACTGGTAATACAGTAACAGGGAGCAGTGCTCCCTGTTACTCTTAATACCTAATTACACAGTTTTCTCTCCCTCATTCTAGACCCGGAGCCAAGACAACGATTTTCACGATCTCTCATTTTTTGTAATTATTTTCTTCGATGTCTTAATGGGTATGAAGAAATTTTATATCTTAAAAAACAACGACAGGAAATTAAATTTCTTTTCAAAAAGGAAAATTAAGTTTTCTGGGTGTCTCATATTTTCAACTCTATCTTCTGTGGACAAATTTCTCTGATATAATTTCCCCGTATCTATTTTTTTATGGTTAAAGTTTCCACAAAATTATATACATCTGGCAGTGTATGTCTCTCAGTGTATATACACTGAAAACTTATTTTAAAGCCGATTTTAGGGTTGATAAAGCTCCTGGAGAGCGAAACGTTGCTACAATAAAATGTCACATTAGTTGCACTTGTGTCCTTTTACCTAACCGACTTTAGGGATTATAGTCTCCATGTTTGGTGGTGAACAAGGTAAATACAGACTTAATGACCCCCCTTGTAGTCAACAGGTTTTAAACCCAATTAGCCAAGCAAAATTGTCACAGGATATGCTAAATATGTATATCTAAGAGGTGTGTATTTCTTAGTGAATATACTTAGCGGTTCAAGTATCCTTGAAGGTGCTATACAAGTGATATGTATCCTTGATGACCCTCGTGTAGTTGATTAACTTTATTCTTTCTTGGCCGACTAATCTTGCAACTTGTAGGGTGCCTCTGATGTGGAAGATTCCTCTTCTACACGTCTATAAATTCACGTCTACTGTCTCCAGCACTGTGCAGCACTCATCTCTGTATTTGACTGATAAAGTCTGCTGTGTAAGCGAAACGTTTCCTCATTAAAGATCCCCAAGTGCTGCCCATGTGTCTTACTCATCAGCCTGTCGGTATTGTGTCATTTATAATCAAACACCAAAGGAAGTGTGTATTATCTGCCGAGGTCCTGATGCGCTGTGAGCAGCGACCCTTAACACTCCACCTGACTTAACCATGGAAAAATATTCTGCATCCTTTCTACAAAGTCGACGTTATATTACGAAGAGTTTTTTTTATCACAGTTATGTCTGGTACCCAATTTGCAAAGCTGTCTCGTGTCATCAAGACTTCCATTTACTTTATAAAAAGAATATGCGACAATAAAGACTGAGGATCAAATTTGGTGAAGTATCCCTTCCAGCGGCCTCAGATCACGCAAACAACTCCCATCATAAACTTAAAGTCGCATTAGAAACTTTGCTGGCTAATAGACGAATATTCAGGGGTTGATGGTGGTGGTATGGGCGGGTCCTGTGCCCTCTGGCGACGACAGGCGGTGGTACTGTAATTACGAGGATGGTACCACGATTCAAGGTGGGGTGGATTAGAGCCGAGAGAGGGATGACGTACCATAATACCAGCGGGAGAGGGAAGCATACGATACCTGGGTGGGTGGTCCAAGGGTGTGGAGCGGGTGACAGCCACGGGAAATTACTCCATAATATGATAATACCTCGTGCCATTAGAGCTTAATGACGCAGTCGCCCTCAGAGTGAGCGGAGAGGAGTGTGGGATGAGACACAGATCTCACCCCAGAGAAACACTGATGCTGTGAATATCTTTTCCCCGTTCTTCTCTGTATTGTTGACTAAGACACATGTGCAACAGTAGGGAATCTTTATTGTTGAAACGTTTCGCCTACACAGTAGACTTCTTCGGTCAAATACAGAGGCAACAGATATAGTGTAGTGAAATGAAGATGACGTAATCAGTCCATCAACCTTGGAGAAATAGTATCTGAGAAGGTCAGTCCCTCAGCCTGGAGAAGAGTTCAGCTCCATGAACCTCCGTGGGACTGACTACCTCAGTCTCCATTTGATCTTCACTATTCTTCTCTGTAGTGGACTGATGAAGTCACGTTGTGGAAAATCTTTTCCACAGAAAAGATACCCAAGTGTTGGACCTGTATCTAAGTTATCAAATGATCCCATGTGCCAGAAACTTTTCCTGTGGACACAGACTGAAGGAACGCAGAATTGGGGGAAAACAGAAATAAATAAAGGGGGATATAAATAGCATGTTGAAAAAAAATCTAAGCAAGACAGGACTCGTAGCAATTGATTTTTGTTGGAAAAATTTAGATTTAGAAAGAATATTGGGAAGTATCAGTTTGACAATGGAGTTGTAGACGAGTGGACCAAACTCACAGGTAATGTTATGAGGTGAGAACTTTGGGTAGTTTTAAATATACAGCGTGACTTTGTAAATGGT
The DNA here is from genome assembly GCF_038502225.1 of Cherax quadricarinatus. NCBI lineage: Eukaryota > Metazoa > Arthropoda > Malacostraca > Decapoda > Parastacidae > Cherax > Cherax quadricarinatus. Next base: position 8,099,334 of record NC_091333.1, on the reverse strand, counting down.
CCGAGTCGGACCGAAACGTCGTGGTAAGCTCCCCTATCCTATGTGCGGGTTATTTGTGTATATGTCGGACAGGTACGTGACTGTGTGTCTGTCGGGGAGGGAGATAGACCTGCCTAGGATGGGCAAGTAAGCCTGCCGCAGTATTCCTTTGTTCTTGTGTTCTCTGTAAAATAAATATAACTAAATGCTCATATAAATGATCAAAGAAAGCCAGAACAAAGAAACAAGTACACAAAGTAAAAACAAAAAAAAGTTTATCTTTTTACTTACAAACAACAATAAATGTCATCAAAGAAATGGAAACATACGAGAAATAATTGACATAACTCACCATGAAGTTACTAAGAGAGTTATTCTTGTGGGTTTACCTCATAAATCCATAAAAAAATGGTCAAGTGTCTAGTATAATGTACCAGTGTCAGTGTGAGAGCCCCTAGCCACCCACACTGTGTGTACTCCAGTGTCAGTGTGAGAGCCCCTAGCCACCCACACTGTGTGTACTCCAGTGTCAGTGTGAGAGCCCCTAGCCACCCACACTGTGTGTACTCCAGTGTCAGTGTGAGAGCCCCTAGCCACCCACACTGTGTGTACTCCAGTGTCAGTGTGAGAGCCCCTAGCCACCCACACTGTGTGTACTCCAGTGTCAGTGTGAGAGCCCCTAGCCACCCACACTGTGTGTACTCCAGTGTCAGTGTGAGAGCCCCTAGCCACCCACACTGTGTGTACTCACCTATCTGTGGCTGCAGGGGTTGATTCATGGCTCCTGGCCCCGTGTGTGTGTGTATGTACTCGCCTCACTGTGGCTGCAGGGGTTGATTCATGGCTCCTGGCCCCGTGTGTGTGTGTGCATGTACTCGCCTCACTGTGGCTGCAGGGGTTGATTCATGGCTCCTGGCCCCGTGTGTGTGTGTGTATGTACTCACCTCACTGTGGCTGCAGGGGTTGATTCATGGCTCCTGGCCCCGTGTGTGTGTGTGTGTATGTACTCACCTCACTGTGGCTGCAGGGGTTGATTCATGGCTCCTGGCCCCGTGTGTGTGTGTGTGTGTGTATGTACTCACCTCACTGTGGCTGCAGGGGTCGAGTCATGGCTCCTGGCCCCGTGTGTGTGTGTGTATGTACTCGCCTCACTGTGGCTGCAGGGGTTGATTCATGGCTCCTGGCCCCGTGTGTGTATGTGTATGTACTAACTTCACTGTGGCTGCAGGGGTTGAGTCATGGCTCCTGGCCCCGTGTGTGTGTGTGTGTATGTACTCACCTCACTGTGGCTGCAGGGGTCGAGTCATGGCTCCTGGCCCCGTGTGTGTGTGTGTGTGTATGTACTCACCTCACTGTGGCTGCAGGGGTCGATTCATGGCTCCTGGCCCCGTGTGTGTGTGTGTATGTACTCGCCTCACTGTGGCTGCAGGGGTTGATTCATGGCTCCTGGCCCCGTGTGTGTATGTGTATGTACTCACTTCACTGTGGCTGCAGGGGTTGAGTCATGGCTCCTGGCCCCGTGTGTGTGTGTGTATGTACTCACCTCACTGTGGCTGCAGGGGTCGATTCATGGCTCCTGGCCCCGTGTGTGTGTGTGTATGTACTCACCTCACTGTGGCTGCAGGGGTTGAGTCATGGCTTCTGGCCCCGTGTGTGTGTGTGTATGTACTCACCTCACTGTGGCTGCAGGGGTTGAGTCATGGCTCCTGGCCCCGCGTGTGTGTGTGTGTATGTACTCACCTCACTGTGGCTGCAGGGGTTGAGTCATGGCTCCTGGCCCCGTGTGTGTGTGTATGTACTCACCTCACTGTGGCTGCAGGGGTTGAGTCATGGCTCCTGGCCCCGTGTGTGTGTGTGTGTGTGTGTGTACTCACCTATCTGTGGCTGCAGGGGTTGAGTCATGGCTCCTGGCCCCGTGTGTGTGTGTGTATGTACTCACCTCACTGTGGCTGCAGGGGTTGATTCATGGCTCCTGGCCCCGTGTGTGTGTATGTACTCACCTCACTGTGGCTGCAGGGGTTGATTCATGGCTCCTGGCCCCGTGTGTGTGTGTGTGTGTACTCACCTCATTGTGGCTGCAGGGGTTGAGTCATGGCTCCTGGCCCCGTGTATGTGTGTGTGTATGTACTCACCTCACTGTGGCTGCAGGGGTTGAGTCATGGCTCCTGGCCCCGTGTGTGTATGTGTATGTACTCACCTCACTGTGGCTGCAGGGGTTGAGTCATGGCTCCTGGCCCCGTGTGTGTATGTGTATGTACTCACCTCACTGTGGCTGCAGGGATTGATTCATGGCTCCTGGCCCCGTGTGTGTGTGTGTGTATGTACTCACCTCACTGTGGCTGCAGGGGTTGAGTCATGGCTCCTGGCCCCGTGTGTGTGTGTGTGTGTATGTACTCACCTCACTGTGGCTGCAGGGGTTGAGTCATGGCTCCTGGCTCCGTGTGTGTGTGTGTATGTACTCACCTCACTGTGGCTGCAGGGGTTGATTCATGGCTCCTGGCCCCGTGTGTGTGTGTGTGTATGTACTCACCTATCTGTGGCTGCAGGGGTCGAGTCACAGTTCCTGGCCCCGTGTGTGTGTGTACTCATCTAATTGTACTCACCTAGTTGTGGCTGCAGGGGTCGACACTCAGCTCCTGGCCCCTCCTCTTCACTGATCGCTAAGAGGTCCTCTGTCTCCCTGCTCCATGAGCTTTATCATACCTCGTCTTAAAGCTATGTATGGTTCCTGCCTCCACTACATCACTTGCTAGACTATTCCACTTCCTGACAACTGTGTGTGTGTGTACTCACCTCACTGTGGTTGCAGATGTCGAGGCCCTGCCTCTTAACCTGCCGCCTGCTCGATTTCCTCCCTGCTAACATCATCAGCCCTGTCGTAGCTATTCTTAAAACTGTGCATGGAGTCTACCTTCACTGCTTGGTCATCATGGTCCTTCCATTTCCTGGCGGTCCTGAGGCAATACAAATAATGTAATTACTGTTTCGAAGAGTGAGAGAGAGAAAGAGAGAGAGAGAGAGAGAGAGAGAGAGAGAGAGAGAGAGAGAGAGAGAGAGAGAGAGAGAGAGAGAGAGAGAGAGAGAGAGAGAGAGAGAGAGAGAGAGAGAGAGAATAATTACAGAGGGAAGACCAAGTCCAAATCTCAGAGGCGAGCGACTTTATAAAGTTTGAGCGGGATCCCACCAGCAGAAGTTAAAGTAGGATCTGGGGAGGGATTGGAAAATGATCCCCAGGATCTTTGGAAACGATGTAGGAGTCCTCAGGATATTTAAGAACTCTTTCGAGAGAGTTCGAAGGACCTAGAGGAAGGTTGCAAGAGTCCAAGAGACCTTTAGCGACCTTACAAAAATCCCCAGAATTTCAAATGAAAAATTGGAAGAGTCCAAATGAACGTTGGAAGAGTCCAAATGAACGTTGGAAGAGTCCAAATGAACGTTGGAAGAGTCCAAATGAACGCTGGAAGAGTCCATAGGACTCAAGAAATGTTGAAGAGTAGTCCAGAAACGTTGTAAAGTTGAATACTTTTTTTGGAGAGCGAAAGTTATAGGAGAGAAAGGAGCGAGGATCACAGTCGACAGGCCAACACAGTCGATAGTCCAACACAGTCGACAGGCCAACACAGTCGATAGTCCAACACAGTCGACAGGCCAACACAGTCGATAGTCCAACACAGTCGACAGGCCAACACAGTCGATAGTCCAACACAGTCGACAGGCCAACACAGTCGACAGGCCAACACAGTCGACAGGCCAACACAGTCGACAGGCCAACACAGTCGACAGGCCAACACAGTCGATAGTCCAACACAGTCGACAGGCCAACACAGTCGATAGTCCAACACAGTCGACAGGCCAACACAGTCGACAGGCCAACACAGTCGATAGTCCAACACAGTCGACAGGCCAACACAGTCGACAGGCCAACACAGTCGATAGTCCAACACAGTCGACAGGCCAACACAGTCGACAGGCCAACACAGTCGATAGTCCAACACAGTCGACAGGCCAACACAGTCGACAGGCCAACACAGTCGACAGGCCAACACAGTCGATAGTCCAACACAGTCGACAGGCCAACACAGTCGATAGTCCAACACAGTCGACAGGCCAACACAGTCGACAGGCCAACACAGTCGACAGGCCAACACAGTCGATAGTCCAACACAGTCGACAGGCCAACACAGTCGATAGTCCAACACAGTCGACAGGCCAACACAGTCGACAGGCCAACACAGTCGACAGTCCAACAGTCGACAGTCCCACACAGTCGACAGTACAACATAGTCGACAATCCAACACAGTCGATCATAAGTTCGACACTGGACGCACATTCCCTCCTGAAGAACAACCAGACCAAACACAGAGTGACAGACACACTGATCTGTTTGTCTGTGTTTCACAGGATTCACAACGTGTTTCAACGTGTATGTGTTCGGATGTTTGTGCATTGTGTATTTCTGCCCGCAATGTTCCGCTTAACCGAGGGCTTTCTATAAAGCGTGTGTATAATATCACCTTCGAACCAGCAGTAAACCGAACACTGTAAACGTGAACTTCGGTATTTATCATTTGTGGGCGTTTCAAAGTTCTTTTCTCTGTGTATGTGAGTGACTCAGTGTGTGTGTGTGTGTGTGTGTGTGTGTGTGTGTGTGTGTGTGTGTGTACTCACCTAGTTGTACTCACCTAGTTGACGTTGCAGGGGTCGAGTCCAAGCTCCTGGCCCCGCCTCTTCACTGGTCGCTACTAGGTCACTCTCCCTGAACCGTGAGTGTGTGTGTGTGTGTGTGTGTGTGTGTGTGTGTGTGTGAGAAACGTTCATATTTTACTTAAAGAACAGAAGGTCACAATACCGTGACTGGAACAATACACAACCCGCACATACGAGAGGGAAGCTTAGGTCGACATTTCGGTCCGATTTGGACCATTTACAAAATCCAGATCGGACCGAAACGCCGTCGTAAGCCTCTCTTACTTAATGTTCCTGAAGTAAGGTGGTGGTAGAGGATGGAAGTCAGATCGTAAGGGAGGCGTGTAATGCTCGTTTAGAGGAGGGGGAGAGAGAGAGAGAGAGAAAGGGGAGGGAGGAAGGGAGGAAGGGAAAGGAGATGGAAGAAGGAAGGGAAAAGAGAAGGAGGGATGGAAAATAATTATTGGAATAATAATAGACTCGTGTAGTTTTTGTTCCTTTCCAGTTGCTTGTTCCTAGAGTCCTGTGGGTGACGCACTGGCCTGGAGTTTTACGACTAACTTGCCATGAGTTCGAGCCTCACCCGTACCGTGGTTTGATCGTCTCAATATAGGGGAGAGGGAGGGAGGGCTAAATAGAGGGGTACTGCTAACATCATTTCCATTATACCATCACCACAAAATCACTATCCTCACAAACAATGACTATCATAATTACCGATCATCACAGCCATCACCATCATCACTACCATCATCATCCCATTAACTAGTTAACAAATAGCCAACATGGCTCTTGAAACATAAAGTCCGGGCTAAGAAATTCACTGTCAGTCATTAACAAGAGTCACATCAACCTGGAACACCCAGGTCCTCACAGACGTAGTGTGAGTTGACTCACTGATTATTTTTGAATGTCTGGAGGTATGGAAGACCCGTACGTCGGTACTTCAGCAGTGACTGGCTCACTCACATGATGTGGCAGCGGTGACTAGCTCACTCACATGATGTGGCAGCGGTGACTGGCTCACTCACATGATGTGGCAGCGGTGACTGGCTCACTCACATGATGTGGCAGCGGTGACTGGCTCACTCACATGATGTGGCAGTGGTGACTGGGTCACTCACATGATGTGGCAGTGGTGACTGGCTCACTCACATGATGTGGCAGTGGTGACTGGCCCATTCACATGATGTGGCAGCGGTGACTGGCTCACTCACATGATGTGGCAGCGGTGACTGGCTCACTCACATGATGTGGCAGTGGTGACTGGCTCACTCACATGATGTGGCAGATTTAACTGGTGCAGTCTGAATGGCGTACAGTTACAAATGGGGACCCTCAGGGGATTGGTGGTTGTAATGTTGTTCAGGGTCCCTCAGGGAATGGTCCTTCACCCAATGTTGTTCAGGGTCCCTCAGGGAATGGTCCTTCACCCAATGTTGTTCAGGGTCCCTCAGGGAATGGTCCTTCACCCAATGTTGTTCAGGGTCCCTCAGGGAATGATCCTTCACCCACTGTTGTTCAGGGTCCCTCAGGGAATGATCCTTCACCCACTGTTGTTCAGGGTCCCTCAGGGAATGATCCTTCACCCACTGTTGTTCAGGGTCCCTCAGGGAATGATCCTTCACCCACTGTTGTTCAGGGTCCCTCAGGGAATGGTCCTTCACCCAATGTTGTTCAGGGTCCCTCAGGGAATGGTCCTTCACCCAATGTTGTTCAGGGTCCCTCAGGGAATGGTCCTTCACCCAATGTTGTTCTGATCTACACAACAAAATTTATAAATTAAACAAAAGACGAAATGGTGCAGAAAAAGACAAGAAATCTTCAATAATTAAGAAACAAAACGAACCAAGACTCAAAAAATCTTTATCTCTTAGGAAAAAAAAAAGCGATTTGACAACCAAAATTTTTGGAATACTGCAATAATTGGACAAATTCTTCTATATAAATAACAATTGCTAGTATAAAGTGTTACATAGACACGGGACTGAAGAATGAGACAATAGTGTAACATTTGGGTAAACCATTCCACGGGTGGGATTTGAACCTGCGGTCAGAGAGTCTCAAAACTCCAGACCCGCCCGTGGTATGGTTTGTTTGCAATCGTGTCATTACGATTTCGTGAGTCACATTTGGGTAGCTTTACTGAGGAAACGTTTCGCCAGCCAGTGACTTCTTCAGTCCAATACAGTGAAGAACGGTGGAAGAAGAGGAGTCTGAGGTGATCAGTCCCTCAGCCTGGAGTCTCCCTACCTAGAGTCTACACCTACCTGGTGGGGAATCCGGGGGTCAACGCCCCCGCAGCCCGGTCCATAACCAGACCTCCTGGTGAATCAGGGCCTGATCAACGAGGATGTTACTGCTGGCGATGTGTTCAGTGCACCAATCTTGAAAAGAGTATAACATACACTCCGAGAACTGGCTTATACACTGCAGTCAGGTGAGTCGTATCGGGCTGAAGACGCCACTGGACTGACCTGGCTCATGGAAGACTGGAACACACTCCACTCTGGAGCTGTCACCACTACAACGATTAAGATTTTTTTAAAATTATTTGGTAAGTTCAGACTTCAATTATATTGAGTGTATTAGTTGATAAATTTAGTGCCAGGGTCACTAGTGGCACTGTTTTATCAGGAGAGTGCCATGTACTCTCCTGTACTCCTGTGTACTTTTGTGTTCTCGTATGTACTTTGATTATGATCAGTGTTAGTGGGTTGCAATACAAGTGTCACCACTGCAGTTACCACCATCACCACCACAACCACACAACCATCATCACAACCACCACCACAACCACATAACCACCACAAGAACCACACAACCACCACCACATCCACACAACCACCACCACCACATAACCAGACAACCACAACAAAAGCCACACAACCACCACCACAACCACATAACCACCACAACAACCACACAACTATCACCACAACCCCCACCACACAACCACCACCACAACCAAACAACCACCATCACCACAACCACAGAACCATCACCATCACACAACAACCACCACAACCACACAATCAACACCACAACCACACAACCATCACCATAACCACACAACCATCACCACACCCCCACTCCCCACCACACAACCACCACCACAACCAAACAACCACCATCATCACAACCACACAACCATCACACAACAACCACACAATCACCACCACAACCACACCACCACAACAACCACACAACCACCACAACACAACCACCACCACAACCAAACAACCACCATCACCACAACCATCACACAACAACCACAACCACCCTCACCAGCAGAGGCATCATGGCGGGTGTGTGTATATATACAAGGGAGCACCCCAACACGACGCCATCCGTCCCCCTCTCCGACACGTCGATATTAATCACGTCAACATTCGCCTCCACAACAAAATGGGATCCATGACCAATCTGATTTGACGATTTGCCGGCCAATCATGTATTGTCTCTCCTCGCGACCAATAGCCAGCAGGGAAACAAGCTCACGCAGGGCCTGGGCCAATGAGAATGGGCGAAACAGGACGTTTTGGGCAGCGTAGCGCGAAGTTTGAATGTGTCTCGCTCGTGGGAGGTCATTGTTGATGTATCTTATGGGAGGAAAGGGAGTGCTGAGGGGGAAAGGGGAGGCTGAGGGGGAAAGGGGAGGCTGAGGGGAAAAGGGGAGGCTGAGGGGGAAAGGAGAGGCTACGGGGAAAGAGGAGACTGAAGAGGAAGAGGAGGCTGAGGGGGAAAAGGGGAGGCTGAGGGGAAAATATTAAATTGGTCAGGGATTTTTTATATTATTCAGGGAATTATTACATTATTCAGAAAATTATTACAGTATTCAGGAAATTATTACAGTATTCAGGGAATTATTCCATTATTCAGGGAATTATTCCATTATTCAGGAAATTATCACATTGCTCAGGGAATTATTACATTATTCAGGAAATAATTATATTTCTCAGAAAATAATAGTATTAATTAATCGATTATTACAAAGGCCAGATAATTATTCTGTTTTCCCAAATAATTTTGCATTAATTCTTCATGTGATTACATTAATCAAGGAATTATTACATTAACCGGAAAATTGATAAGTTATTCTGTGAATTATTAATTTATTCAGATGATTTTTTCAGATAATTTTTTATTAATTCTTCTGGTTCGTGCATGGGATTCTTTTTTAAATACATAACCTAACAGAATACTCCATTCTACTGAATATTCAGCAACACAGTAAATGAAGATTGAGACACTTATGCAGCATATGGGAATCTTTATTCAGGAAACGTTTCGCCACACAGTGGCTTCATCAGTCCAATACAAAGAGGAAGGGGTAAGGAGAGGAGGAGAATGAGGTAATCAGTCCCTCAACCTGGAGTCGATGTGTTCAGTCCATCAATCTTGTAGAATGTGCAGCATAGGGCCGTAGACGTGGCTTATATACTGTAGTGAGGTGATGGACTGAACACATCGACTCCAGGTTGAGGGACTGATTACCTCATTCTCCTCCTCTCCTTACGCCTTCCTCTTTGTATTGGACTGATGAAGCCACTGTGTGGCGAAACGTTTCCTGAATAAAGATTCCCATATGCTGCATAAGTGTCTCAATCTTCAACTTGTCGGTTTTTCAAACCATTCATCACAACTGTCAGACACTGTAGCATCATGGGATCTTGTTACAAAGAATTCTTCAACACTTGTTCAACCTTTGGACGAAGACCTACTTCGACTAGTGGATGGTACCACTATGACCCCGCCTCCACCTGCTTCACCTCACCTCACTACAGAATATAAGCCACGTCTACGGCCCTATGCTGTACATTCTACAAGATTGATGGACTGAACACATCGACTCCAGGTTGAGGGACTGATTACCTCATTTTCCTCCTCTCCTTACGCCTTCCTCTTTGTATTGGACTGATGAAGCCACTGTGTGGCGAAACGTTTCCTGAATAAAGATTCCCATATGCTGCATAAGTGTCTCAATCTTCAACTTGTCGGTTTTTCAAACCATTCATCACAACACAGTAAATGACCATATATAACCTGTCTTAGTAATACTCACTTATGTTAAATTGTTATCTATTTAAAATAATGTTTTTACCGTGGAAATAACTGGTATAAAATACCGACACAATGTAAATAAAAACACATACCTGGAGGTTACCTGGAGGTTATTCCGGGGATCAACGCCCCCGCGGCCCGGTCCATGACCAGGCCTCCCGATGGATCAGGGCCTGATCAACTAGGCTGTTACTGCTGGCCGCACGCAGTCCAACGTACGAGCCACAGCCCGGCTGATCCGGCACTGACTTTAGGTATCTGTCCAGCTCTCTCTTGAAGGCAGCCAGTATAATGTATTTGAGTGGGACTTTCACATCAGAGCTTATTTCTTGGGTGGCTTTGAAAATTGGGTCGGGCAAATGTTTTGTTAGTGGGATGAATTGTAAAGGACCTGCCTAGTATGGGCCAGCAGGCCTCCTGCAGTGTTCCTCCTTTCTTATGTTCTTATAATGTGATCCTTTATTGACAACGTTTCGCCCACACAGTGGGCTTTTTCAAGTCACACACAGATCTGTGTGTGACTTGAAAAAGCCCACTATGTGGGTGAAACGTTGTCAATAAAGGATCACATTATACTGAATATGTGTTTATATTTCCAATGTTTTTACCACTGAATATATCATTGCTTAGTTAATCTTAAGTTAATTTTAAGCCTGGTCATAATGCTGTGCATACAAGTGGCTTTGTCATGTTACACTGTAATAACTGTCTTCCTTTGTACTTCTCTGTATCATGTTCAAATTAATAAATAAATAAATAAACATAATTCATGGAATTATTACATAATTCACGGGATTATTACATAATTCACGGGATTATTACGTAATTCATGGGATTATTACATAATTCATGGGATTATTACGTAATTAATGGGATTATTACGTAATTCATGGGATTATTACGTAATTCATGGGATTATTACATAATTCATGGGATTATTACGTAATTAATGGGATTATTACATAATTCACGGGATTATTACATAATTAATGGGATTATTACATAATTCACGGGATTATTACGTAATTCATGGGATTATTACATAATTAATGGGATTATTACATAATTCATGGGATTATTACATAATTCATGGGATTATTACATAATTCATGGGATTATTACATAATTCATGGGATTATTACATAATTCATGGGATTATTACATAATTCATGGGATTATTACGTAATTCATGGGATTATTACATAATTCATGGGATTATTACGTAATTCATGGGATTATTACATAATTCATGGGATTATTACATAATTCATGGGATTATTACGCAGTTCATGGGATTATTACCTAACTCGTGGGATTATTACATATTCAAGTAATTATTATATAATTTATGGAATTATTACATAACTCGTGAAATTATTGCATAACTCATGGAATTTTTACATAACTCACAGGATTATTACATAATTCATGGAATTATGACATAACTAATGGGATTATTACATAATTCGTGGAATTATTACATAACTCGGGGAATTTTTACATAACTCGGGGAATTATCACATAACTCGGGGAATTATTACATAACTCGGGGAATTATTACATAACTCGGGGAATTATTACATAACTCATGGAATTATTACATTAGATAAATAATTATAACCATATTCAGATAATTTAAGCAATTGTAAATTAGTTACATTCAAGAAATAATCCATCACTTCAGAATTATAATATAATCATGGAACCCTAACAAAAATCCTGAGATTATTACATAACTGTGACGGATTATTACACAAATCTGGGGATTATTTTGTAAATTTGTGAATTATTACTAAAATCTTGGGAATTATTGAATAAATCTGGGGATCAGTACACAAATCTTGCGATTATTCCTTAAATCTAAGAATAATGACATAAACTCTATGATTACAACAAACCTGAGAATAATCAGTGAATTGTAGTGTTATTAAGGTTATTCAATTATGTTCACATTCTTTCATAGAATTATCAAATAATTTAGGAAATTATCGTATTCATCATGGGAATAAAAATAATAATAATGATAATAATAATAATAATAATAATAATAATAATAATAATAATAATAATAATAATAATAACAATAATAATAATAATAATAATAATAATAATAATAATATAATATATATTTATATAATATTATTATATATTATGTATATTATATTATTATTATTATGTGTGTGTGTAGTATTATTATTATTATTATTATTGTAATCTTTATTATTATTTGATATAAGTATTCATACAGAGAGTTCATACAGGTTTATTGCAGTTGTATGATAATACATAGATAATTCATATATTTATTAAATCATAAATATATTTGCAGAGATTAGAAGAAATTGTTTCAGAGAGAGAGAGAGAGAGAGAGAGAGAGAGAGAGAGAAGAAGGAGGTGAAAGCGTGAGACAGACTGGGGGTCTTCACACCACTAGTCTCCTTCATATTTCCTCCTTCCTTCCTCTTTCTCCTTCCTTTCCTTCTTCCTCCTTCTTGCATTCTTCCCTCCCTCCCTCCTCTTTTACCACCCTTCGTACTTTATCTCCCTTTTTTTTCAAACTCCAACCCTTCCTCCTTCCCTCCCACCCTTCATTCCTGACCTCTCTTCAAACCATTATCCAACCCTCCCTTCTCTCCCTCCATCTCCTTTTCCCCAACACCTCTCCCCAACACCTCTCCCCAACACCTCTCCCCAACACCTCTCCCCAACGCCCCTACCCTCTAACTAAGCAGTTTATCAAGTATCTCTGGGCGTCATCTGACGATAAACAAAGCTCTGAGTGGCGCACCATCAGATAAAGTATCGCCTCCTGTCCCCTTAGCCAGCGATCTGATTGCCAAGTAAATGAAGACCCTTATTACCTGTCCCTCATTGTCTGAGTGGAAGTTATGGCCCTTATTACCTGACCCTGATTATCTGAGCGGGAATTATGACCCTAATTACCTGTCCCTGATTGTCTGAGGCACAATTAAGACATTTATTACCTGTCACCGACTGTCTCAGGGGATTGATGATCTTTATTGCCTGCCCCTGATTATCTGAGCGGGAATTATAACCCTTATTACCTGTCCCTGATTGTCTCAGGGGGAATCACCGTCCCATAAGAATACCTGAGAACCATCTTTCCCTGAACCATCACCACTGTCCCTCAACTGAGGGACTGACCACCTCAGATACTATTCACCGAGGTTGAGGGACTGATTACATTATCATCATTTCACTACTACACCTGGTGCCTCTGTATTGGACTGAAGATACCCAACTGTTGCATATGTCTTAATCTTTCTGCACTATACATCTTTGTGTTTTGCTTCGTATATTTTTAAAGATGTATATACTTTTAAAGATGTATATACTTTTAAAGATGTATATACTTTTAAAGATGTATATACTTTTAAAGATGTATATACTTTTAAAGATGTATATATTTTTAAAGATGTATATACTTTTAAAGATGTATATACTTTTAAAGATGTATATACTTTTAAAGATGTATATACTTTTAAAGATGTATATATTTTTAAAGATGTATATACTTTTAAAGATGTATATACTTTTAAAGATGTATATACTTTTAAAGATGTATATATTTTTAAAGATGTATATACTTTTAAAGATGTATATACTTTTAAAGATGTATATACTTTTAAAGATGTATATACTTTTAAAGATGTATATACTTTTAAAGATGTATATACTTTTAAAGATGTATATACTTTTAAAGATGTATATACTTTTAAAGATGTATATACTTTTAAAGATGTATATACTTTTAAAGATGTATATACTTTTAAAGATGTATATATTTTGAAAGATGTATATACTTTTAAAGATGTATATACTTTTAAAGATGTATATAATTTTAAAGATGTATATATTTTAAAGATGTATATATTTTGAAAGATGTATATACTTTAAAGATGTATATATTTTTGAAAGATGTATATACTTTAAGATGATATATATTTAAAGATTATATACTTAAAGATATATATTTTGAAGATTAATACTTTAAGATGTATATTTTTGAAGATGAATACTTTAAAGATATATACTTTAAAGATATATATTTGAAGATTATATACTTAAAGATATACTTTAAAGATGATACTTTAAAGATGTATATACTTTTAAAGATGTATATATTTTTAAAGATGTATATACTTTTAAAGATGTATATATTTTGAAAGATGTATATACTTTTAAAGATGTATATATTTTGAAAGATGTATATACTTTTAAAGATGTATATATTTTGAAAGATGTATATACTTTTAAAGATGAATATACTTTTCCAAAGAATTTACCTAAATCTTATGTTGATAATATTGTTTATTAGTGTTTTCCTCTGGTAGTAATTTCAGTGGCGGGGAACAGCCTCTCTGACGTCATAGATCTATTTGATAAAGCGTGTGTTTAATCGCAAATAAACTGGAGAAAAACTGTGGCTGTGATTCGTTTAGCGACGCAGGTTACTGACGTGTATTCCGGGGATCAACGCCCCCGCGGCCCGGTCCACGACCAGGCCTCCCGGTGGATCAGGGCTTGATCAACCAGGTTGTTACTGCTGGCTGCACGTAGTCAAACGTACGAACCACATTCCGGCTGATCCGCCACCGAATTTAAGTATCTGTCCAGCTCCCTCTTGAAGGCAGCCAGGGGTCTATTGATAATTTCCCTTATGCCTGGTGGGAGCTGTTGAACAGTCTTGGGCCCCGGACACTCACTGTGTTTTCTGTTAGTGTACCCTATTTTCACTGGGGGTATTTTGCATCGCCTGCCCAGTCTTTTACTTTCGTAGGGAGTGATTTCTGTGTGCAGATTCGGGACCATTCCTTCTAGGATTTTCCAAGTGTAGATTATGATATATCTCTCCCTCCTGCGTTCCAGCGAGTACAAGTCAAGTGCTTCCAAGCGTTCCCAGTAGTTAAGGTGCTTGACAGAACTTATACGTGCAGTAAAGGATCTCTGTACACTCTCTAGAACTGCAATTTCACCTGCTTTAAATGGAGATGTTAATGTACAGCAGTATTCCAGCCTAGAAAGAACAAGTGATTTGAGAAGGATCATCATTGACTTGGCATCTCTTGTCTTGAATGTTCTCATTATCTATCCTATAATTTTCTTTGCATTTGTGATCGTGGAACTGTTGTGATCCTTGAAAGTGAGATCCTCAGACTTTACCACTCCCTGGTCGCTCACATTATTTTCTCGCTCTATTGTATGATCAGAGTTTGTAGTATACTCAGTTCTAGTTATTATCTCCTCCAGTTTTCCATAACGGAGTAATTGGAATTTGTCTTCATTGAACATCATATTCTTTTCCGTTGCCCATTACAAAACTTGGTTTATATCTTCTTGAAGGTTAACCGTGTCCTCAATAGATAGCAGTCTCATGCAGATCCTAGTATCGTCTGCAGAGGATGACATGGTGCTGTGGATTACATCTCTGTCTATGTCTGATGTGAGGATGAGGAACAGGATGGGGGCGAGTACTGTGCCTTGTGGAACAGAGCTTTTCAATATGGCAGCTGCCGATTTAACTTTGTTTACATCCACTCTTTGTATTCGATTATTTAGAAACTTAAAGATCTATCTCCCCACTTTGCTAGTTATTCCTCTAGCAAGTATTTTGTGCGCTATTACGCCATGATCGCACTTGTCAAACGCTTTTGCAAAATCTGTGTATATTACATCTGCATTCTGTTTTTCTTTCAGAGCATCCAAGACCATATCATAGTGATCCAGTAGTTGTGAGAGGCAGGAGCGACCTGCTCTCAACCCATGTTGTCCTGGATTGTGCAGTTCTTGGGAATCCAAGTGGTTTGCAATCGTGCGTCTTAGCACTTCTTGATACTCGGTACAAGACATGTTTGTATGTCTTGAAGAGACTCTCTCTCTCTCTCTCTCTCTCTCTCTCTCTCTCTGAGTGATTCATTTGTATAATATATAATCTCTCGGGTGTTATCTTTATAACATATAGACTCTCAGTATCTCTCAGTCTCAATATTTCTCAGTGTCTCTCGCTCTCTCTCGCTGTCTCTCAGTGTCTCTCGCTCTCTCTCGCTGTCTCTCAGTGTCTCTCGCTGTCTCTCAGTGTCTCTGTCTCCCACTGTGTCTCACTGTCTCGGGTGTCATCCTAAAAGCCACCGCTAACGTAATTTTCAATTAAGGTAATGACCTGATTAATTACCTTCACTCAGCCCGGTGGTTCATCTCACCACTGACTCACCACTGAGGCAAATACTCGTCCACTGTTTAAACGTATAATAATATTAATTTAAGGGATCAAGTGGGGAATCCAGGATCAATGGAAGGAGGATTAAATACACTTTGTGAAGACTTTATTAGTTATGTGAGTATGTGTGTTCACCTCACACATATACACACACGTTCATCCTTAAAAAAAAAAAAAAAAAAAAAATTCTCATCATATTTAAAATAGAAAATACAGTGTATTCTCTTACAGAGTTTGTGACAGTATCACCTGGATAAAATCCACACCATTAAATGAACCCATTAGATATGGTACATTCACTCATTTCACTCTGGAATACCCGGAGGGTGTTTCCAGGGGTCAACGCCCCCGCGGCCTGGTCCAAGATCGGGTCTCCTGGTGGATCAGGACCTAATCAACCAGGCTGTTGCTGCTGGTTACACGCAGTCCAGAGTTGGAACCACAGCCTGGCTGATCAGGAGCTGACTTTAGGAATCTATCCAACGCCCTCTTGAAGACAAACCAGGGGTCTGTTGGTGCTCTAATCACCCTAATGTGTGATGGAAAGTTGTTGAACAGTCTTGAACCCCTCACACTTTCTTACATTGTCTCTCAGCGTACTCAGGACACCTCTGTTTTTCAGTGGGAGTATTTTGTACCGTCTGTCAGGTCTGCTGCTTTCAGAGGGAGTGACTTCTGTGTACAAATTTAATACCAATCCCGAATAAATTTTCTAATTGTAAATTATGATGAATCTTACAGGTCAACAAACCTGAAACTTGCCAGGTAATTTAGTGTTTGACTGAATTTATACTC
>NC_091333.1:8057571-8075071 GCF_038502225.1 Cherax quadricarinatus | reverse complement strand
TGAAGGCATACCTAGGCCGCCGTGGCTTGGTGCCTTCCTAGGCCTCGTGGCGAGAAATGCCAACATAAGAAAGGAACACTGCAGCAGGCCTACTGGCCCATACTAGGTAAGTCCTACTCAAACCCAGACCCACTAACAAAAAAGCGAAATACTCCAAAAAAGGGAGGGATAGCGGGTATCCCTTCATCCAAGAAACCGCATTTCCCAGTATCCCTGACAGCTCCATCACCTCCATCACATGCTTACATACACTTGGAAAAACTCCGCAGGAGATACATTTCCCCAGGGACGCCACGGGCACACTAAGAGACAACACTAAGTGTCAGGGGCCCAAGACTGTTCAACTGCCTCCCAGCATACATAAGGGGGATTACCAATTGATCCCTGGCTGTCTTCAAGAAGGCGCTGGACAGGCACTTAAGGCCAGTACCTGATCAGCCGGGCTGTGGTTCGTACGTCGGTTTGCGTGGGGCCAGAAGTAACAGCCTGGTTGATCAGACCCTGATCCACCACGAGGCCTGGCCTCAGACCGGGCCACGGGGGCGTTGACCCCCAAAACCCTCTCAAGGTATACTCCAGGTATTAGTTTCTTGCGCGGTAGCTTTATCTGTTAGTAGATTGAGGGAATATTTTTCTCACGGCTCGGTCTTAATAGCAAAGGTAAATATTACAGAATTAAGAACTGTTAAAAAAAAAATCAAGGAAAGCAAAGGCGTGTATATACCGAATGTAAACAGAAGTTTTGCAAGATATACCCCAGTCATCCTTCGTGCTGTTGAGAAAGTTATGATCAGTAATCCCGTCAGAGCGTGAGCCAAAACTAGTAAGTTTCCATTTGAGGTTCATTTATCAGAGCGGTAGAACCTTCCTTAGAGCCTCAGCCTTCTATTGCTGTCTACTAACCTACTACTACTGTCCAATAACTAGCTACTGTATCTTCCAGCCTACTACTGCTGTCTACCAACCAGCTACTGTATCTTCCAGTAAACTGCTGCTGTCTGCGGACCTACTGCTACCACTACTATTACAGCACTAAAGTGTTCAGTCAACTCATCCTTCAATTTGATGATTGATCTCTATAAACCTGTCTAAGCACTTTGGTGAATTCCATTGGTGTAAGGCGGTGCTGCACCTCTGCAGGTGCTCAGCCAGTATTCTCCCTGACGTCTTCTTCATTTCCTAAGATAGTATTCACGTCAGGGTCGCCGGCGTGCCGTCCCTGCTGCTTGTCCTTAAATGTTGGGACATTTCCTGCCTGCCTCACGCAAGCGCGTGCACTCTCTCTCTCTCTCTCATACACACACACTGCTGCTATTACTATTGTTGCCACTACTACTACTATACTACTACTACTACTACTACTACTACTACTACTACTACTACTACTACTACTACTACTACTACTACTTCTATTACTACTACTACTTTTACTACCACTACTACTACTTCAACTATTATTACTACTACAACTACACATAGCAAAAAACATCCACCAGGCCAAGTGTCCATCGACAAGTGCCTTTGACAACTAGTAACTACACGAGCACACACACACACACACACACACACACACACACACACACACACACACACACACACACACACACACACACACACACACACACACACGGGGCTAGGAGCTGTAAAGCTACCCCTGTAACCACAATTACCTGGAGTTTACCTGGAGAGAGTTTCGGGGGTCAACGCCCCCGCGGCCCGGTCTGTGACCAGGCCTCCTGGTGGATCAGCGCCTGATCAACCAGGCTGTTGCTGCTGGCTGCACGCAAACCAACGTACGAGCCACAGCCCGGCTGATCAGGAACTGCCTTTAGGTGCTTGTCCAGTGCCAGCTTGAAGACTGCCAGGGGTCTGTTGGTAATCCCCCTTATGTGTGCTGGGAGGCAGTTGAACAGTCTCGGTCCCCTGACACTTATTGTATGGTCTCTTAACGTGCTAGTGACACCCCTGCTTTTCATTGGGGGGATGGTGCATCGTCTGCCAAGTCTTTTGCTTTCGTAGTGAGTGATTTTCGTGTGCAAGTTCGGTACTAGTCCCTCTAGGATTTTCCAGGTGTATATAATCATGTATCTCTCCCTCCTGCGTTCCAGGGAATACAGGTTTAGAAACCTCAAGCGCTCCCAGTAATTGAGGTGTTTTATCTCCGTTATGCGCGCCGTGAAAGTTCTCTGTACATTTTCTAGGTCGGCAATTTCACCTGCCTTGAAAGGTGCTGTTAGAGTGCAGCAATATTCCAGCCTAGATAGAACAAGTGACCTGAAGAGTGTCATCATGGGCTTGGCCTCCCTAGTTTTGAAGGTTCTCATTATCCATCCTGTCATTTTTCTAGCAGATGCGATTGATACAATGTTATGGTCCTTGAAGGTGAGATCCTCCGACATAATCACTCCCAGGTCTTTGACGTTGGTGTTTCGCTCTATTTTGTGGCCAGAATTTGTTTTGTACTCTGATGAAGATTTAATTTCCTCATGTTTACCATATCTGAGTAATTGAAATTTCTCATCGTTGAACTTCATATTGTTTTCTGCAGCCCACTGAAAGATTTGGTTGATGTCCGCCTGGAGCCTTGCAGTGTCTGCAATGGAAGACACTGTCATGCAGATTCGGGTGTCATCTGCAAAGGAAGACACGGTGCTGTGGCTGACATCCTTGTCTATGTCGGATATGAGGATGAGGAACAAGATGGGAGCTAGTACTGTGCCTTGTGGAACAGAGCTTTTCACCGTAGCTGCCTCGGACTTTACTCTGTTGACGACTACTCTCTGTGTTCTGTTAGTGAGGAAATTATAGATCCATCGACCAACTTTTCCTGTTATTCCTTTAGCGCGCATTTTGTGCGCTATTACGCCATGGTCACACTTGTCGAAGGCTTTTGCAAAGTCTGTATATATTACATCTGCATTCTTTTTGTCTTCTAGTGCATTTAGGACCTTGTCGTAGTGATCCAGTAGTTGAGACAGACAGGAGCGACCTGTTCTAAACCCATGTTGCCCTGGGTTGTGTAACTGATGGGTTTCTAGATGGGTGGTGATCTTGCTTCTTAGGACCCTTTCAAAGATTTTTATGATATGGGATGTTAGTGCTATTGGTCTGTAGTTCTTTGCTGTTGCTTTACTGCCCCCTTTGTGGAGTGGGGCTATGTCTGTTGTTTTTAGTAACTGAGGGACGACCCCCGTGTCCATGCTCCCTCTCCATAGAATGGAAAAGGCTCGTGATAGGGGCTTCTTGCAGTTCTTGATGAACACAGAGTTCCATGAGTCTGGCCCTGGGGCAGAGTGCATGGGCATGTCAATTAGGTGAGTACACACACTTGCCCTCTCCGTTACTTCTCCATCAATAGCGTATCCAACAACAACCTAACTCACTCACTCCTTGTGATGCCTGCTTCAGCTCCCGGCCCTCACGCGACCTCCATCCCATCAGCATCATGAAGACAGATAAGCGACGAGATATGCGATTAGCAGTAATTATCCTCCCAAAACCACCATTATTGATAACACGGTCCCTGAAAGTCGGTTTCAAGAGGTTGGTGCATTTCTGGCATCCAGGAACCATTCTCACCATACCTAAATTGCGAGTACAATTCCCCTTATATTCATTTTTTCATCTTAGAGTACTTTTTTGGGTTGTGCCTAAATAAGTGGTATATTCAGTTGATTTTTTTATTGTTATGTGATGATGGTGTGACGAGAGAACGAACGAATTTTTCTCGTCGGCAATAACCGAACAAAACGTGATTATATTTTGGCATGTTCAAACGCTTTGCTGCTCCGTCAGACAAGTCTCCACGCCATCTATGGATGGATGTGTACGCACACGCACACATATGGACAGTTCAAAATGACTGATTCCATATCTACAGTACAATAGATTCTCCAAGACTCACAAACATTTTGCATCCTTGGAAGGCACAGAGAGCCGCCCAGCTGACATCAACCAAGTCTAACAGTGGTTATCTTGGAAGACACAGAGAGCCGCCCAGCTGACATCAACCAAGTCTAACAGTGGTTATCTTGGAAGGCACAGAGAGCCGCCCATCTGACATCAACCAAGTCTAGCAGTGGTTACCTTGGAAGACACAGAGAGCCGCTCATCTGACATCAACCAAGTCTAACAGTGGTTACCTTGGAAGACACAGAGAGCCGCCCAGCTGACATCAACCAAGTCTAGCAGTGGTTACCTTGGAAGGCACAGAGAGCCGCCCAGCTGACATCAACCAAGTCTAGCAGTGGTTACCTTGGAAGACACAGAGAGCCGCCCAGCTGACATCAACCAAGTCTAACAGTGGTTACCTTGGAAGACACAGAGAGCCGCCCAGCTGACATCAACCAAGTCTAACAGTAGTTACTTTGGAAGACACAGAGAGCCGCCCAGCTGACATCAACCAAGTCTAACAGTGGCTACCTTGGAAGACACAGAGAGCCGCCCAGCTGACATCAACCAAGTCTAACAGTGGTTATCTTTGAAGACACAGAGAGCCGCCCAGCTGACATCAACCAAGTCTAGCAGTGGTTACCTTGGAAGACACAGAGAGCCGCCCAGCTGACATCAACCAAGTCTAGCAGTGGTTACCTTGGAAGACACAGAGAGCCGCCCAGCTGACATCAACCAAGTCTAACAGTGGTTACCTTGGAAGACACAGAGAGCCGCCCAGCTGACATCAACCAAGTCTAACAGTGGTTATCTTGGAAGACACAGAGAGCCGCCCAGCTGACATCAACCAAGTCTATCAGTGGTTACCTTGGAAGACACAGAGAGCCGCCCAGCTGACATCAACCAAGTCTAGCAGTGGTTACCTTGGAAGACACAGAGAGCCGCCCAGCTGACATCAACCAAGTCTAACAGTGGTTATCTTGGAAGACACAGAGAGCCGCCCAGCTGACATCAACCAAGTCTAGCAGTGGTTACCTTGGAAGACACAGAGAGCCGCCCAGCTGACATCAACCAAGTCTAGCAGTGGTTACCTTGGAAGACACAGAGAGCCGCCCAGCTGACATCAACCAAGTCTAGCAGTGGTTACCTTGGAAGACACAGAGAGCCGCCCAGCTGACATCAACCAAGTCTAACAGTGGTTACCTTGGAAGACACAGAGAGCCGCCCAGCTGACATCAACCAAGTCTAGCAGTGGTTACCTTGGAAGACACAGAGAGCCGCCCAGCTGACATCAACCAAGTCTAGCAGTGGTTACCTTGGAAGACACAGAGAGCCGCCCAGCTGACATCAACCAAGTCTAGCAGTGGTTACCTTGGAAGACACAGAGAGCCGCCCAGCTGACATCAACCAAGTCTAACAGTGGTTATCTTGGAAGGCACAGAGAGCCGCCCAGCTGACATCAACCAAGTCTAACAGTGGTTACCTTGGAAGACACAGAGAGCCGCCCAGCTGACATCAACCAAGTCTAACAGTGGTTACCTTGGAAGACACAGAGAGCCGCCCAGCTGACATCAACCAAGTCTAACAGTGGTTACCTTGGAAGACACAGAGAGCCGCCAGCTGACATCAAGTCTTACAGTGGTTACTGACAACAGTATCATGGTCATTGAGGATAAATATCAGTTACTACGTTACGGAAGGAAATAAAACCCGCATCAGAGTACAAGACAAACTCACATGTTGAAATTGTTATAAACAGAGAAAGCGCTAAATCGACAAGGGACATACAGTGCTGCGGGACAGTTAGTGTGGAGGTTATAATCAGCTAGGTGGAGAGGGGGTCAGAGGTGTGGGAAGAAAAGGTATGGAAGGGACGCTAAGTGCTGTGTATCGAAGTTCATATAATAATGCAGTTGCTGACAAAAAGTCAGAAAGTGCTTGGGAGTCAAAGGTGGGGTCGTCTGCAAGTAGAGAAGATAAAGTAAGAGTGGGAGGGCAGCGGCGTTGTTGGAGGTATTATTATTATTATTATAATCAAGGGGGAAGCGCTAAACCCGGAGGATTATACAGCGCCTGGGGGGGGATGTGGAAGGCATTCAGGCTTAATTCGGGGAACTGGATCACAGATCCAATTCCCTAAATCAAGAGCCCCTCACCAACATCAAGGAACCTTCCTTGAGGGGTTTGTTGGAGGTAAATCCTGCGAAGTCGCTGGTAGATCGGGCAATCGACAAGGAAATGAAGAACCGAAATCGGGACCTGGCAAGCCTCACAGAAAGGAACAGGGCGTCTATCCATGGGATACCCATGGGCAAGGCGTGTACGACCAATGCAGAGCCGGGAGAGCACAGTCTCCCGAGAACGACAACGGTGGTAGGAAGATGGCCACAAACCTAAAATCGGTTTATAAGAGTGCAGTTTGTTACTGCGTATGTCCGACCACCGTTGTTGCCAATGGCAGAGGAGACGGGCAGAGATAACTGGAAAATAGTCCCTGTACGGAATATCCTTATAAAAAACTGGAGATCATGCATCGCTGACTGCACAGCAGCATCTGCTTGCTCATTGCCCTGCACACCAACGTGACCAGGGACCTAGCAGAAAACGACACCTTTGTTCTTGCTAGCCACGCGGCGCAACCATTGTTGAATACGAAGGACTAATGGATGAGGGGAGTCGAATTGTTTAATGGCTTGTAAAGTACTGAGGGAATCTGAAATGATCACAAACATCGAAGGAGACGTATGTGTGATATGAAGAAGTGCTATGAGGATGGCATACAACTCTGCAGTAAAAACACTAGCTGAGTCCAACAAGTGGCCTGGGAAAACTGCCACGAACCCAACACCATTAGCAGATTTAGAACCATCGGTATACACAGTAATGGCATGAGCATGTGACTGGAAATGCTTGAGGAAAAGAGAGCAAGTAACAGGCGTAGGTAAAAAAGTCTTGGCGCACGGTAGTAGGAAGGGGGGGGGGGAGATATGAACTGTTGGAACTTCCCAAGGGGGAAGGGAAAAGGCAGATGCTAAATGAGCGTACAAGGGGGTCAACAGGAGAGAAGACAGTATCACCTGAAGGCGAAGAGAAAACGGTCGGAGTTGGCAGGGCGTCGAACAAACAGTAAGTTCCTACTAATGTCTGAGACTAACCTATAAGTGGAACATGAAGATCATTAGCGTGGACAAAGTAACAAAGACAATGAGCATCACGACGATCAGCCAGGGAAGGAACATTTGCCTCCGCATAGAGGCTTTCAACAGGCCGGTAGTATAGTGGTGAGTATCCCCGCCTGTCACGCGGGAGACCGGGGTTCGATTCCCCGCCGGGGAGGACAATGTTTTCGGGGTGGCCCGGTGGTCTGGTGGCTAAAGCTCCCGCTTCACACACGGAGGGCCCGGGTTCGATTCCCGGCGGGTGGAAATTCCGACACGTTTCCTTACACCTATTGTCCTGTTCACCTAGCAGCAAATAGGTACCTGGGTGTTAGTCGACTGGTGTGGGTCGCATCCTGGGGGACAAGATTAAGGACCCCAATGGAAATAAGTTAGACAGTCCTCGATGACGCACTGACTTTCTTGGGTTATCCTGGGTGGCTAACCCTCCGGGGTTAAAAATCCGAACAAAATCTTATCTTATCTTATCTTATCTTATCTTAGGCACCAAGGCATAGACGGAGACCTTGGTGATGAATGGGATATAACTTAGAAAGAGTTGTGGGAGAGGCCGCAGGCCCCTGGCCCCCTTGCCAGAGGGGCCCCCTTGCCAGAGGGGCTCCCTGCCAGAGGGGCCCATAGATGAAGAACTTCCTTTATAACAAAATGTAATAATAAAAAAATTAGTTTAATTAATAAAAAGAATTGACAAATAAAGTGTGTCTGGGAGGCATCAGAAACTAGAAAGAAAGGCTGCTTCCCACTCCCTTCCCCTTGAATAACTTGATTTAAATATGTCTGGTTAGTGTCAGTTTAGAGGTAAATGACCAGACCATGAGGTCAGAGGTGACCAGGGTGTGCACGCAAGTGTGTATACATGTGCATCTGTGCCTGTGTGTGTAAGGTAGCTATTGTATGTATGGCTTTGATCGGCTATGTCGACCTCAGAAGGGCTATTTCTGGTTAGTGTCAGTGTAGAGGTCTACAGATACTTCTATAGACATGGACAGTGAAGCCCCACCATGTGATTCAGACCCAACCATGTGGTTTCCTGTCAGAGAAAACCATGTGTCATTTTGGTCAACTGTCACCATGTAGATACCGAAAGCTTGACACCAAAGATATAAATAAATACACATCGGTAATTATTATATAGTGTAGATGGAATACATTATTATATAGTGTAGATGGAATACATTATTATATAGTGTAGATGGAATACATTATAAAGTGAAAATCATAGTCATTTATTCTTAACGTCAATAAAATTGAGAAAAATGAAATACGATGTCTTCTTCGAAACCTAACATATATATTTTTTTCGAAAACTGCTGTTTATCAAGCCATACCACGGGCGGGATTTGAACCCGCGGTCAGAGAGTTTGACCGCGGGTTCAAATCCCGCCCGTGGTATGGTTTGTTTGCAATCGTGTCATGCTGTTTATCATTCATTTTAGTTCATTTCTTATTTATAATTCAATTTAATTTCCATGTTAACACTTACTGAGTTCTCTCTCAGTGTGCCCTCATTTCCCTGCTTGTCATTGGAGGTATCCTGCACCGTCTGCCAAGCCTCTTGCGTCCATAAGAAGTTATTTCGGTGTGTAAGTTTGGTATCAGTCCCTCCAGGATCTTCAAGGTATAAATTTTGATGTGTCATTTTCGCCTACGTTCTAAGGAGTACAGTTCTAGGGATCTGAAGAGCTCTCAGTAATTCATGTGTTTGTCTCAATTCATACAAACTGTGAAGGTTCTCTGCACATTCTGCAGGTCCACATTGAAGACAAGGTCGGATTTAGACCTGGGGGGGGGGACACTTTGAGTTTGGAGGGCTCTTAAGGGACCACGACTCTTCAACACCTTCCTATTTTTGCATAAGGAGGATCACCAATAAACTCCATAGTTGTCTTCAAGAGGGAATGTGACAGATTCCTCTAAACAGTTCCTGATCAGTAGGGCTGTGGTGCATATGCTGGTCTGCGGGCGGCGGACACTAACAGTTTGATTGTACAGACACGTATTGAAGAGCAGACTTTTATTATTATTATTATTATTATTATTATTATTATTATTATTATTATTATTATTATTAGTGTTATTATTATTCTTTGGACAACGTTTCGCTCTGTATAGAGCTTTGTCAGCGCTTCACTCTGTGCAAAACTTTATCAAGTCACGTTTCTCACCGTATAGAGTTTCATCAGGTCACGTTTCACTCTCTTTAGAGCTTCATCACATCATGACTTTATAAAGGTCTGCACAGGGAGGAGGGAGGAGGTGATACGTGGCCCCGATAAAATACTTTCAGTGACAAATTGTGTCTCTGTTTCAGTGTTGTCATCACTGCGCCATTTAAAATAAAGTCAACGACGGTAAATCAATAGAGCTGGAACAGAAGAGACGATAAAAGACTGGGACCCCCATCACAGTAATGGGTTCCTGACGAAGACCTCTTCCCGACCCCCATTAAAGACCCCCACCCCATCACCCGTGAGACCCCTAAACCCATGACGAATACTTCTCACATAAAATTAGGTTTTCTGGACTAAGTCCCCCAGAATAGGTCCTCCAGACTAGGTCCTCCAGATGAGGTCCTCCAGATGAGGTCCTCCAGACTAGGTCCTCCAGATGAGGTCCTCCAGATGAGGTCCTCCAGGCTAGGTCCTCCAGATGAGGTCCTCTAGATGAGGTCTTCCAGACTAAGACCACGTCGAAATAAGATCCTTGCAAAGTCTCTGAGTCTCCTGGTCTATCTTCCTGAACTCGACTCATGAAATCGTAATGACACGATTGCAAACAAACCATACCACGGGTTTTGAGACTCTCTGATCGCGGGTTCTATCCCCACCCGTGGTATGGTTTATCTTCCTTAAGTCTTCGAGTGAAAGAAACGAGCCTTCTAGGGGATTCTTGCAGTGTTTCTATCTCAGAGTTATCACGTTTACTCTTATAATTATAATTATAATAATAATTATAATTATAATTATTATTAGAATGACTTTTCTTGATAATTATTACTTAATAATAATAATAATAATAATAATAATAATAATAATAATAATAATAATAATAATAATAATAATAATAATAATAATAATAATATTATTATTATTATTATTATTATTATTATTATTATTATTATTATTATTACTATTGTTGTTGTTGTTGCTGCTGCGTTTTTCCTATTTGCAAATGGCGGTAACGTAACGATCTTAGCCTTCAGTTTCCTTCTCTCCTTCCCCATCCTTCCCAAACCAAGTCTATTAGGGTCAGGGATCACCAACCCTAACTTGTATTTACGGGGGAAAAATGGCCCCAGTTCCTCCTCTCTGTAGGGTCGATTGTGTCTGCGTCAGCAACTTCCTGGATTCTTTTATCCCCCCCCCCCGAGTCAATTTGTCACTGCGCTATTATATGTGAGCGCCCGTGGTCGGAGAAGAACATCAATTAAATGTTCTGCGAGATGGAAGTTGATGTGATTGGGCGTTGTAAATCAGGACGTTGGGGAAGAGGAAGGGAAAAGAGGAGGCGTAGGTGCGGTCTGATAGCCATCTTGAGTGGCTATAGTGGGATCAGACCCTGCCAACAAATACCCAGAGAGGATCCAGAGGAGGAAATGTCCTGTCGCTTATACTGACAGACGAGGCTCAACGATTCATTTGTTTATAGAAATATAGACTGAGGGATGAGGGATCAAAAAGAAGATCCAGCCGCTTATGGGAACGTATGATACTGGAGGACGAGCTGCACAGATTCACATTCTATTATAGTTTTGCTTGTTTGACAAATATGTACAAGTTAGGGCAGTTATTTGTTTATTTTTATTTTAAAAATGGCTGCTGATTCTGCAAGAGCCTCATGTGTTTCTGTAAATTTCCAGTAAATCAGGAAAGGATTCAGTACAGTCTCTGGACGTTCAGTATTATTGGAATCTTTGGGCTTGGAAGCTTTCCGACCACAATGTTTATAGAACTGCTCATTGCGTTGCAGCAACGCTGTTTTTTTGTTTCATCGGAAACTGGAATTTCCTATAGAGTAGATACAGACGTTTATAAGGAATGATACGGACTCTGTATTGAGTAGTGTCTGTGATGGTGCCTTGGACGGCCCCTCATTATGTGAAGAAGTGCGCGTCTCAGTGCATATACGCTGAGAGACATACACGGAGAGATGTATGTTTCTCAGCGTATATACACTGAGAGTTTACTCCAATTTACCCACAGACCGCCGCTAGTGACCTCTGGTCTACCTGGAGGGTATTCCGGGGATCAACGCCCCCGCGGCCCGGTCCGTGACCAGGCCTCCTCCTGGTAGTGGAAGAACCTGCAACAGACGTAAGTAATGATGGTGTCGTTTACCAAAAGGTTCTGATTTTATTACACCTATCACACCGAGTATTAAATCCCCCAGGAACAAGCTTAGCATTAAACGAAAGCTCTTATTTTGTTGTCTTGGCCATGGGCTCCAAACACGTCTCCCTGCTCAATTGCTTTTGTAAAAAAAATCAGATTACAGGATTCAGAGAAAGATTTGAAACAAAAATATCTTAGTTTCCCATTAAAAGTTTCTGATGGTGAGCTCAGGAATATTTAATACAAATCTAAACAGTAAATCCAGGGGATCAGGAGGAGGATTCAGTCGCTTACAGAACCGTCACGACGCTGAGAGAGCATCGCAGTCAGTCCTGGAAGTGGAGACTCAACCAGCCCGCTGGAGAGGAAAATAATGATTCTTATGAGACCAGGGAAAAGCTGGGTAAAGGAAATGGCAGAAATTGCAATTGAGCACTGAAGCTGGGAATAAAAAAACATGGGGTGCGACAGCGGTCCTGGAGGGACCCGAAACGTACCAGATTCTTGGGCGAATGCACAAATAACCAGCATATAGGAGAGAGAGAAACTTATGTCGATGTTTCGGTCCGACTAATTAATGGTTCTAGTCGGACCGAAACGTCGTCATAAGTATCATTCACCGAAATGCGAATTATTTGTGTATTGTTCCAGCCACGATATTGTACCTTCTCATTCACTATAAAAAAAACATCTTACTCTGGTTATTTCATCCAGTAGGTTATTAACCCAGAATAAGCCAGGAAAGCCAGGCAGCGTGGCTTATTTCTATTGCGGCCCATGGGTTCTCTCCCCCGGAATGCGACCCACAACAGTCCACTAACACGCAGGCAACCTACTTACTGCTAGGTGAACGGGCAACAGGTGTAAGGAAACGTGGCCACGGGTTAAAAATAGGTTAGATAAATACATGAGTGGGTGTGTGTGGGTGTGAGTTGGACCTGACTAGCTTGTGCTAGTAGGTCTGATGCGGTGTTCCTTCCTTTAATGAATGTGACCTGACCTGACTAGGTTGGGTCAGTGGTTTAAGCCGGTAGGAGACTTGGACCTGCCTCGCATGGGCCAATAGGCCTGCTGCAGGGTTCCTTCTTACTTATGTTAAGGGTTCGAACCTTGGTCATTGAGATGGAGAAGGGAGGGGAGGGAGAATGACAGGTTTAATTTCTTAGATTATTAACCCCTCACCAATGACCAGTAAGACCTAAAACCGATAAGACCAAAGACCAGTAAGACCAAACGTCAGTAAGACCAAAGGCCCATAAGGCCAATAAGAGGTGAAGAGGGGAGGGTAATAATTAATGAGAGAGAAGAGAAAGAGAGAGAGAGAGAGAGAGAGAGAGAGAGAGAGAGAGAGAGAGAGAGAGAGAGAGAGAGAGAGAGAGAGAGAGAGAGAGAGAGAGAGAGAGAGAGAGAGAGAGAGATAACCTGTAATAACCTTACCGTCTCATCTTACAGTAATTTCCCAAGATAATTCAAGTAATTCTTGTGGTGGAATTATAAGAAAGTGTAATTACCTCTCCTTTGTGTTTTGTTCGTCTTTGTTTCATGTACGTTTGTCTGTCTGTCTGTCTGTCTGTCTGTCTGTCTGTCTGTCTGTCTGTCTGTCTGTCTGCCTGTCTGTCTGTCTGCCTGTCTGTCTGTCTGTCTGTCTGTCTGTCTGTCTGTCTGTCTATCTGTCTGTCTGTTTGTGTATTTGCATGTTTCAGTACGAGTGTGTGTCTGCCTTCATGTATCTATTTGTGTCTGTGTTTACCCGTGTGTGTGTGTGTGTGTGTGTGTGTGTGTGTGTGTGTGTGTGTGTGTGTGTGTGTGTGTGTGTGTGTGTGTGTGTGTGTGTGTGTGTGTGTGTGTATGTGTGTGTGTGTCTTCGAATATCCGTCTGAGTGTAATTGTCTGTGTGCGTCTGTCTCTTTCCATCTTTCTTTGTGTACCTGTCTGTGTGTATATTAATAGGGACAGATAGTATGAGACAGTACAAGAGACGACATGAGCAACATGACTTTCAGGCAATATCTGGAGAGGATGAGCTCAGTGGCACTAGACGTGAGCTCAGTGACACTAGACGTGAGCTCAGTGGCACTAGATGTGAGCTCAGTGGCACTAGACATGAGCTCAATGGCACTAGATGTGAGTTCAGTGGCACTAGACGTGAGCTCAGTGGCACAAGACATGAGTTTAGTGGCACTAGACGTGAGCTCCACACTCATCACAAATTTAGAAAAAAATGAAGAGAAAATGCCAGTTGGAAAGAGAGTGACGTTCCCTCTACAGGCGAAGACGAAGAATCACTGATCTTGTCAACGAAAAGACGATAAACACTGGTCAAGGAGATGGTAAATACTGTATTAATATTGGTAGAATTACCCACAATATGTTAGGTAATATGCAAATATCGCATACAAGCGATACAAGATGCAGAACAACCACAGGAGGAGTAGAATGATAGCTTGTGATGCAATCAACACACCATCAGGAGATTGCAATGTTGCAAAAAAGAGGAGGTGGTCCAGGCAAATACAATCACAGGGAACTCCTTGCTGGCGTTCCTTGATGATGTGTTGATTGCAACAACTAATGCGACATTGTCTTGAATGTAGAGGCTTAACAAAGCTCATGGAGAGCGAAACGTTGCCACAATAAAATGTCACATTGGTACATGTTGAGATAATGCTGACTACATCATACTGAATCCAGGAGAGACAGACGGAGCAAAAAAACTGAAAGAAATAAAAAAAATATACTTTTTCTCCTCTCATATGCGAAATCCACGTTAAAAAAAAAATAGCATCCAGCGTCGGGCCTAAAGAAAATTGACCCTACGCTGAAGACGGCAAAGAATTGAGCGAAATATTGTGTGATGGTACCACACTATGATAGTACCACACTGTGTGATGGTACCATACTGTATGATAGTACCACACTGTGTGATGGTACCACACTGTATGATAGTACCACACTGTGTGACGGTACCACACTGTATGATAGTACCACACTGTGTGATGGTACCACACTGTATGATAGTACCACACTGTGTGATGGTACCACACTGTATGATAGTACCACACTGTGTGATGGTACCACACTGTATGATAGTACCACACTGTGTGATGGTACCACACTGTATGATAGTACCACACTGTGTGATGGTACCACACTGTATGATAGTACCACACTGTGTGATGGTACCACACTGTATGATAATACCACACTGTGTGATGGTACCACACTGTATGATAGTACCACACTGTGTGATGGTACCACACTGTATGATAATACCACACTGTGTGATGGTACCACACTGTATGATAGTACCACACTGTGTGATGATACCACACTGTATGATAATACCACAATGTGTGATTGTACTACACTGTATGATAGTACCACACTGTGTGATGGTACCACACTGTATGATAGTACCACACTGTGTGATGGTACCACACTGTGTGATGGTACCACACTGTATGATAATACCACACTGTGTGATGGTACCACACTGTATGATAATACCACACTGTGTGATGATACCGCACTGTATGATAGCACCACACTGTGTGATGATACCACACTGTATGATAGTACCACACTGTGTGATGATACCACACTGTATGATAGTACCACACTGTGTGATGGTACCACACTGTATGATAGTACCACACTGTGTGATGGCACCACACTGTGTGATGGTACCATACTATATGATAGTGCCACACTGTGTGATGGTACCACACTGTATGATAGTACCACACTGTGTGACGGCACCACACTGTATGATGGTACCACACTGTATGATAGTACCACGCTGTATGATGGTACCACACTGTATGATAGTACCACACTGTGTGACGGCACCACACTGTGTGATGGTACCACACTGTATGATAGTACCACACTGTGTGACGGCACCACACTGTATGATGGTACCACACTGTATGATAGTACCACACTGTATGATAGTACCACACTGTATGATGGTACCACACTGTAAGATGGTACCACACTATATGACGGTACCACACTGTATGATGGTACCACACTGTATGATGGTACCACACTGTATGATGGTACCACACTGTATGATAGTACCACATTGTATGATAGTACCACACTGTATGATAGTACCACATTGTATGATAGTACCACACTGTATGATGGTACCACACTGCATGATGGTACCACACTGTATGATAGTACCACACTGTATGATGGTACCACACTGTGTGACGGCACCACACTGTATGATAGTACCACACTATATGATAGTACCACACTGTATGATGGTACCACACTGTATGATGGTAACACACTATATGATAGTACCACACTGTATGATGCTACCACACTGTATGATAGTACCACACTGTATGATGGTATCACACTGTTAGATGGTACCACACTGTATGATGGTACCACACTGTATGATGGTACCACACTGTATGATGGTACCACACTGTATGATGGGACCACACTGTATGATGGTACCACGCTGTATGATAGTACCACACTGTGTGATGGTACCACACTGTGCGACGGCACCACACTGTGACAGTACCAGACTGTGTGACGGTACAAGACTGTGTGACGGTACCAAACTGTGTGACGGTACTACATTGTGTGATAGTACCACACTGTGTGATAGTAGTGGAAAGTGTCGTGGCAGACTGGTGATTACAGGTGACGACCACGACACCTGTATTTTGTACGATCCCCGAGGGTACCGTGCTGTGTGGGTGGTCTTTATGGTTCCTACACTCAGCCACTACTACCACCATCGCTAGCAACTAGAACAAGAACCATCGGTACAACACCACCCTCGCTAGAACTACTCAACCATCGTCGCTAGAACAACACGGCACACATCATCGGTGAAGCACCACCCCACGCTAGCACCACAACCATCGCTAGAACTACCAAACATCGCTAGAACCTACTACACCATCGCTAGCAACCACCACCAAATCGCTTAGCAACCTCACTACACCATCGCTAGCAACCACCACAACCAATCGTACAACCACCACAACCACCATCGCTAGACCACCACAACCACCATCGCTCAACCACCACACCACCATCGCTAGCAACTAGAACAAGAATCATCGGTAGCAACCACCCCAACTACCATCGCTAGCAACTACCTCAACCATCGTCGCTAGAAAACACCACTACTATCATCGGTAGAAGCCACCACTACCACCATCGCTAGCAACCACCACTATGACCATCGCTAGCAACCACCCAACCACCATCGCTAGCAACCACCACTACCACCATCGCTAGCAACCACCCAACCACCATCGCTAGCAACCATCACTACCACCATCGCTAGCAACCACCTCAACCAAAATCGTTAACAACCACCACAACCACCATCGCTAGCAACCACCACAACCACCATCGCTAGCAACCACCACAACCACCATCGCTAGCAACCACCACAACCACCATCGCTAGCAACCACCACTACCACCATCCCAGCAGCAACACAACATCGCTCAAGGTCTACAAGTCAACCATATATTTCATACAATTTAATATTACTTAGTTTTATTCAACCCTCAGGTCTAATTTCCTCATTATGAGATAGGTGATGCTCCTCAGGTATCTCTCTAATGTGCCTAATTACGACTCAAGTATCAAGGTGTAGTCAGGAACCCACTTTGTGTAAATTATATGACTTGTGTGAGTTATGGAGGTGTATGCGAGAGTGAGAGAGAGAGAGAGAGAGAGAGAGAGAGAGAGAGAGAGAGAGAGAGAGAGAGAGAGAGAGAGAGAGAGAGAGAGAGAGAGAGAGAGAGAGGTAGACTGCTCTATTTATTATTCTGATACCAGAGAAATTTCTCGTCATCTGCCTCTCACTGTGGCTTGGTATTCACAGCCTCCAGGTAAATATTTAAGCGACGTTTTGATCCTTCTAGACCATCATCAGATCTGGATTTAATAAAGATTCTGGTGAGATCGAAACGCCTTCAATGTTTACCTTCGATTTCTGGGTTAGTTGTGAATTGTTGCAGTCACGGTATTGTGGGTTAGTTGTGAATTGTTGCAGTCACGGTATTGTGGGTTAGTTGTGAATTGTTGCAGTCACGGTATTGTGGGTTA
>NC_091333.1:8012571-8052571 GCF_038502225.1 Cherax quadricarinatus | reverse complement strand
ATGGTTTTTAATACTTGACGTGCTGTTGGAGTGTGAGCAAAGTAACATTTATGAAGGGATTCAGGGAAACCGGCAGGCCGGACTTGAGTCCTGGAGATGGGAAGTACAGTGCCTGCACTCTGAAGGAGGGGTGTTAATGTTGCAGTTTAAAAACTGTAGTGTACTAAAGCACCCTTCTGGCAAGACAGTGATGGAGTGAATGATGGTGAAAGTTTTTCTTTTTCGGGCCACCCTACCTTGGTGGGAATCGGCCAGTGTGATAAGAAAAATATGTATGTATGTATGTATGTATGTATGTATGTATGTATGTATGTATGTATGTATGTATGTATGTATGTATGTATGTATGTATGTATACATGTATGTATGAATGCTGAACTACAGAATAAAGGTTCTGTAATACTAATGCTACAACTACTACCATTATTACTACAAATACTATCACTACCACCATTAACACTACTACAACATCTACTGCAACAACTACTACTGCTACTACTACTCTTACCACGACTACTACAACTAATAATACCACTGCTTCTACTTTTACTACTATACTACTACTACAACTACTACTGCTACTACTACTATTACTGTTAATACTAACACAACTACTAGCAGTACTACCACGAATAATACACAACTAACTTGGTGGACTGGTGAGCCAGTGGAAGGTCTCGGTCACAGGACCAAAAAGGTCTACCGCGTGGATTATCACAGACTAACGCCAGGACAAGTTTGTCCCATTTTTCGTGGCTGGTCAAATACCCGCCACTCACACCAGTTGACTAGGTGGGTAGTGCTTCTCAAAGTGGATTGTGTTTTAAGTGCACTTCATACCTCTTAAGTGGGTGATTCCTGTTAAGTGGGCACCCTGAACCGTGTAGAACATTGTCACAACAACCACGGTAGTGCTGAGGCACTTGGCGACCGTACAGTGACCATCGCTTTGATGTGCCGCCGGTTAATTGATCGGCAACCGCAGTCTTAATGATGATAGAATGTCTCTCTCTCTCTCTCTCTCTCTGTTTCTGTCTCTGTCTCTGTTCTCTGTTCTCTGTCTCTGTCTCTGTTCTCTGTTCTCTGTCTCTGTCTCTGTTCTCTGTCTCTGTCTCTGTCTCTGTCTCTGTTCTCTGTTCTCTGTCTCTGTCTCTGTCTCTGTTCTCTGTCTCTGTCTCTGTCTCTGTCTCTGTCTGTCTGTCTGTCTCTCTGTCTCTCTGTCTCTCTGTCTCCTGTCTCCTGTCTCTGTCTCTGTCTCTGTCTGTCTCTCTCTCTCTCTCTCTCTCTCTCTCTCTCTCTCTCTCTCTCTCTCTCTCTCTCTCTCTCTCTCTCTCTTTCATACGATTTTACAAGGTTAGGTTAAGGTTCCTAACGATATGAAAATAATGAAGCTTAAGCTTAAGCGTCCCTAATCCCCGAGGGGCCCCAGAAGCTTAATATTCAGGGCCCCTAATCCTGGAGATGCCCTAGAAGCAACTTTAGTCCACAATCCTTAAAAAAATTGGGTCTAATGTAGGAGGAGTTTTTTTTTCAAAAATAATGATATTAATAATACAGCGTAATTGAGTACAAAATAATAGTTAAAATAAAGATTAAAACATTATTAAGGTATGACATAGGCCTAGCTGTTGTAGGCCTAGTTGTTGTAGGCCTAGCTGTTGCTGGCTGTGAAAGAGACCCCATAACAGTTCAAGCTTCAGCGACCCAAAAATGTAGGTCCACCACTGGAAATGTACGTCCAGCACTGGAAATGTACGTCCAGCACTGGAAATGTACGTCCAGCACTGTAAATGTACGTCCAGCACTGGAAATGTACGTCCAGCACTGGAAATGTACGTCCAGCACTGTAAATGTACGTCCAGCACTGGAAATGTACGTCCAGCACTGGAAATGTATGTCCACCACTGGAAATGTACGTCCAGCACTGGAAATGTATGTCCACCACTGGAAATGTATGTCCACCACTGGAAATGTACGTCCAGCACTGTAAATGTACGTCCAGCACTGGAAATGTACGTCCAGCACTGGAAATGTACGTCCAGCACTGGAAATGTATGTCCACCACTGGAAATGAGGGTCCACCACTGGAAATGTACGTCCACCACTGGAAATGAGGGTCCACCACTGGAAATGAGGGTCCACCACTGGAAATGTATGTCCACCACTGGAAATGAGGGTCCACCACTGGAAATGTAGGTCCGCCACTGGAAATAAATAAAATGGCTTGGCTTCCTAACATTACACTGGTGCTGGGTTACTAACCCAACCCTGGATAATTAATCCCAGTAAAGTTTTACCTTTTTTTTTCTATCTTCTTCTTCTTTCTCTTCTTCTTTAACATTTCAAATGTTTGAAGCAAAAAAGATGAGTTGGTGAAGACTCCAGCAGATCCCAGGTACTGGTGGTGAAGACTCCAGCAGATCCCAGGTACTGGTGGTGAAGACTCCAGCAGATCCCAGGTACTGGTGGTGAAGACTCCAGCAGATCCCAGGTACTGGTGGTGAAGACTCCAGCAGATCCCAGGTACTGGTGGTGAAGACTCCAGCAGATCCCAGGTACTGGTGGTGAAGACTCCAGCAGATCCCAGGTACTGGTGGTGAAGACTCCAGCAGATCCCAGGTGCTGGTGGCGAAGACTCCAGCAGATCCCAGGTACTGGTGGTGAAGACTCCAGCAGATCCCAGGTACTGGTGGTGAAGACTCCAGCAGATCCCAGGTGTTGGTGGTGAAGACTCCAGCAGATCCCAGGTACTGGTGGTGAAGACTCCAGCAGATCCCAGGTACTGGTTGTGAAGACTCCAGCAGATTCCAGGTACTGGTGGTGAAGACTTCAGCAGATCCCAGGTACTGGTGGTGAAGACTCCAGCAGATCCCAGGTACTGGTGGTGAAGACTCCAGCAGATCCCAGGTGTTGGTGGTGAAGACTCCAGCAGATCCCAGGTACTGGTGGTGAAGACTCCAGCAGATCCCAGGTACTGGTTGTGAAGACTCCAGCAGATTCCAGGTACTGGTGGTGAAGACTCCAGCAGATCCCAGGTACTGGTTGTGAAGACTCCAGCAGATTCCAGGTACTGGTGGTGAAGACTTCAGCAGATCCCAGGTACTGGTGGTGAAGACTCCAGCAGATCCTAGGTACGGGTGGTGAAGACTCCAGCAGATCACAGGTGCTGGTGGTGAAGACTCCAGCAGATCCCAGGTACTGGTGATGAAGACTCCAGCAGATCCCAGGTAGTGGTGGTGAAGACTCCAGCAGATCCCAGGTACTGGTGGTGAAGACTCCAGCAGATCCCAGGTACTGGTGGTGAAGACTCCAGCAGATCCCAGGTGCTGGTGGCGAAGACTCCAGCAGATCCCAGGTACTGGTGGTGAAGACTCCAGCAGATCCCAGGTACTGGTGGTGAAGACTCCAGCAGATCCCAGGTACTGGTGGTGAAGACTCCAGCAGATCCCAGGTACTGGTGGTGAAGACTCCAGCAGATCCCAGGTACTGGTGGTGAAGACTCCAGCAGACCCCAGGAACTGGTGGTGAAGATTCCAGTGGTCCCCAGGTACTGGTGGTGAAGACTCCAGCAGACCCCGGGAACCAGTGCTGAAGACTCCAGCAGACCCCAGGAACTGGTGGTGAAGACTCCAGCAGACTCCAGGAACTGGTGGTGAAGACTCTAGCAGACTCCAGAAACTGGTGCTGAAGACTCCAGCAGACGCCAGGAACTGGTGCTGAAGATTCCAACAGGCCCCAGGAACTGGTGCTGAAGATTCCAGCAGACCCCAGGAACTGGTGCTGAAGATTCCAGCAGACCCCAGGAACTGGTGCTGAAGATTCCAGCAGAAACCAGGAACTGGTGCTGAAGATTACAGCAGACTCCAGGAACTGGTGCTGAAGACTCCAGCAGATCCCAGGAACTGGTGGTGAAGATTCCAGCAGACCCCAGGAACTGGTGCCGAAGATTCCAGCAGACCCCAAGAACTGGTGCTGAAGATTCCAGCAGACCCCAGGAACTGGTGCTGAAGATTCCAGCAGACCCCAGAAACTGGTGCTGAAGATTCCAGCAGTCCGCAGGAACTGGTGCTGAAGACTCCAGCAGACCCCCAGGAACTGGTGGTGAAGATTCCAGCAGACCCAAGGAACTGGTGGTGAAGACTCCAGCAGACCCCAGGAACTGGTGGTGAAGACTCCAGCAGACCCCAGGAACTAGTGCTGAAGACTCCAGCAGACCCCAGGAACTGGTGCTGAAGACTCCTGCAGATCCCAGGAACTGGTGGTGAAGATTCCAGCAGACCTCAGGAACTGGTGCTGAAGACTCCAGCAGACCCCAGGTACTGGTGGTGAAGACTCCAGGAGACTCCAGGAACTTTTGGTGAAGACTCCAGCAGACTCCAGGAACTGGTGATGAAGACTTCAGCAGATCCCAAGTACTGGTGGTGAAGACTCCAGCAGATCCCAGGTACTGGTGGTGAAGACTCCAGCAGATCCCAGGTACTGGTGGTGAAGACTCCAGCAGACCCCAGGAACTGGTGGTGAAGATTCCAGCAGTCCCCAGGTACTGGTGGTGAAGACTCCAGCAGACCCCGGGAACCAGTGCTGAAGACTCCAGCAGACCCCAGGAACTGGTGGTGAAGACTCCGGTAGACCCCAGGAACTAGTGCTGAAGACTCCAGCAGACCCCAGGAACTGGTGCTGAAGACTCCCGCAGATCCCAGGAACTGGTGCTGAAGATTCCAACAGACCTCAGGAACTGGTGCTGAAGACTCCAGTTGACCCCAGGTACTGGTGGTGAAGACTCCAGCAGACTCCAGGAACTGGTGGTGAAGACTCCAGCAGACTCCAGGAACTGGTGATGAAGACTTCAGCAGACTCCAGGAACTGGTGCTGAAGACTCCAGCAGACTCCAGGAACTGGTGCTGAAGACTCCAGCAGACTCCAGGAACTGGTGCTGAGGACTCCAATAGACCCCAGGACCTGGTGTTAAAGACTCCAGCAGACTCCAGGAACCGGTGCTGAAGACTTCAGCAGACTCCAGGAACTGGTGGTGAAGACTCCAGTAGACTCCAGGAACTGGTTTACCTGGTGGTGAAAGACTCCCACAGAGTCTAGAAACTGGTGCTGAAGACTCCCGCAGACTCCAGGAACTGGTGGTGAAGACACTCCCGCAGACTCCAGGAACTGGTGGTGATGATTCCCGGAGACTCCAGGAACTGGTGGTGAAGACTCCGGCAGACTCCAGGAACTGGTGGTGAAGACTCCGGCAGACTCCAGGAACTGGTGGTGAAGACTCCGGCAGACTCCAGGAACTGGTGGTGAAGACTCCCCGGAGACTCCAGGAACTGGTGGTGAAGACTCCCGGAGACTCCAGGAACTGGTGGTGAAGACACTCTCGCAGACTCCAGGAACTGGTGGTGAAGACACTCCAGCAGACCCCAGCAGACCTCGCTACCCCCCTCGTTGCACATTCAAGCCACACCTGCTGGCTTGGCTCATTAATTCGGGGACAGAGGGTTGCCGGGTGTAGGATTGTTAACAATCATGCCATTTAGCTGGTTAGTGGTGTCCGGGGCAGGCTGTTTGTGATGCTCCGTTGCTCAGTGGAGCGTTGTATCACGCTCTCTGGCCGGGGGCGCCGCTCTCGCTGGCCGGGATGTACCTCTCTCGCTGGCCGGGAAGCACCACTCTCGCTGGTCGGGAAGCACCACTCTCGCTGGTCGGGAAGCACCACTCTCGCTGGCCGGGAAGCACCACTCTCGCTGGCCGGGAAGCACCACTCTCGCTGGTCGGGAAGCACCACTCTCGCTGGCCGGGAAGCACCGCACATCACCGGTGGTTGATATGCTCTTATCCAAGGAATCAGAGAGCTACTCTTTCCCTTCTACAATCAAACCTACTCTCCACTCCTGTTTACCAAGCACTGTGTAACCCTTATGGGTTTAGCACTTCCCAGTGACTTTAATAGCAACAACAATAACTATAATAATAATAATAATAATAATAATAATAATAATAATAATAATAATAATTGTAGTATAATAGTAATGTTAATAATAATAATCCTCTGCCGCCTTTGCATTCTCAACTGTTTTCCTTCTCTCTTTCTTTCTCCTCTGAGATAGACGAAGCGGAGGCTGAGAAAGACACAGGTAATGGGTGGTTCATCGTACAGAGCTGTGTGTATACTTGTGCCCTCTGTGTGTGTGTGTGTGTGTGTGTGTGTGTGTGTGTGTGTGTGTGTGTGTGTGTGTGTGTGTGTGTGTGTGGGACATGACTAGGTTCACTAGGACATCGTTGGCTTTGTCGTACCTAGTCTTTCCGCCGTCCTTCTCTACAACCCTCCCTATCACCATAAAATATACTTAAAACATTTACTGAGCAGCTCTCAGTATCTCTCTCATTTTTTCCGTCTCTTCTCCTTCTCGTTCAGCTATGCCAAAAGCTGTCTTTGACATTTTCCTGTCTTCTCTCTCTCTCTCTCCCTGTTCACATCACCAGCTGCTGTTCACCTTCTGTTATATGTTAATATATCTTTATCATATTTTCTCTCTTCTTGTTCTTCCACATGACAACGATGCTGGCAGAGGCAGAACCGAAAAATAAAACAATTAGTGTAATAAAAATGGCAGGTTTATTGCAGCTTAAGGTTCATTTACTGTCAAGAAATACATTGGTAAATACATTGGTACTGCCATTAGTACTTCCCGCTACTCCCATTGGTACTTCGAGTGCGTCCAGCTGTGTTTCTACTGATACAGAGAACAACTTTCAGCTGAAATTGCATATTGGCTGTTTTATGTCTCTCCAAAATATGTAATAAACTGGTTGAAGCTTCAGGTACTTACCTCGTCTCCTACACTGGCTTATTGCTTTACTAAAGCGAGTGACGTAAAGAA
This sequence comes from Cherax quadricarinatus, assembly GCF_038502225.1. Taxonomy (NCBI): domain Eukaryota; kingdom Metazoa; phylum Arthropoda; class Malacostraca; order Decapoda; family Parastacidae; genus Cherax; species Cherax quadricarinatus. Next base: position 8,045,693 of record NC_091333.1, on the reverse strand, counting down.
GAAGACACGCTTGCCATCACTCGCTCCCTGACTAGCTTTCTAAACGTGCAGGAACAGTGACCCATCCCACTTTTTTACAGCCCTTAATTGAATTTCGGCTAAATTGTGGTCAGCAGACAGGGAAACGAACTTCCATAGATCCTTGTAGTGAAGATGATGAAGATGAAGAGGGTGGAGAAGAAGAGGAAGAAGAAAATAAGAAACAGCAGCGGAAGAAGAAAAGGAAGAAGAAAGAGCAGCAGCAGCAGCAACAGAAGAAGAAGAAGAAGAAGAAGAAGAAGAAGCAGCGGCTCAAACTCTCACTAAAAACAAACAGAAAATCACCATCAACACAGCCGGGACATGTTAATCAAGGTGTAGAGTAGACTAAGGGCAAGTAAGAGCCAGTGAAGAAATGGGCGATCACCTGCCTCGTCTCTCCCACCTGAAACTACAACACAAATCACACACTATCTTACCTGCCATCTAGCGGCCGCTACCACGACTACTCACCAAGGTACCGCTTCTTTGATTACACCCCTTTAACCCCCCTTTCCCCCTTTACCTTTACCCCTTTAACTTAGTGCTGCCCAGCACCAGGGTAAGATTAGGATGTAAACAAGGGTGTTGAGTAGGATGTGAATTTTGTGGGTGCCCAGTAAGATGCTTGAGATTTTGGAGGTCGTCGGCTGGGTGGAAAATATATACATATATTTTTTTTACGTAACACTGTAAGATTTTGCTAAATTTTGCTCTTAAAATGCGAGGCAGAGAGCAAAATTTTATTTCAAAATGTTGATTTTTTGTATATTCTTGTGCGAGTTATTTTTAATTTCCTGTTTTTATTTACATCACTTTGCTTTGTTCCCCCCCCTCATCTGCGTCAAGTTCATCTCATCTGGTTGAATTGCTAGGCTTGAAGCCTGTCGACTACGCGATCGTCATTAAATTCGCAACCTACAATAGTTTAGCCCTGCTTAAGTTAGGTTGGTTGGTTGGTTAATGGGGTTTAAAGCCTATCTACTATACTAGGACCATTAAGGCTGCATATCACCTGTTCACTACTAGTCAAGAATACTTAGATTTTGCCACCGAAGTGGCTAGTTTATTGTGCACCCCATGTCCATCCTGTGGATGGTAGCACAAGAGTATATGGATACACAAAAGGCCTAGGAACTAGGCCCCAGAAGGGTTAACAGGTGTACATATGGATTTATATCTACATATATACAGTTCACTTATCTGTTACAAGCAAATTTAGGAAATATGCTTAGTATATCTTGTATCTTATTTTCATTAATAAGATATCTTGATATGTCACATAGGTTATTATACTGTCTCTGTATTCCTCAATAAGTGGACAATTAAGCACATAGTGTTCAAGACAGTGACCATATGCCTGATCACATAATTTACATTTAGTTTGATCATCATCTGTGTGTCTCCCAAACTGCCAGTACTTGTAACCAAGCCTAAGCCTGGCCACTACAACATCAGTCAGCACTTGTAACCAAGCCTAAGCCTGGCCACTACAACATCAGTCAGTACTTGCAACCAAGCCTAAGCCTGGCCACTACAACATCAGTCAGTACTTGTAACCAAGCCTAAGCCTGGCCACTACAACATCAGTCAGTACTTGCAACCAAGCCTAAGCCTGGCCACTACAACATCAGTCAGTACTTGTAACCAAGCCTAAGCCTGGCCACTATAACATCAGTCAGTACTTGTAACCAAGCCTAAGCCTGGCCACTACAACATCAGTCAGTACTTGTAACCAAGCCTAAGCCTGGCCACTACAACATCAGTCAGTACTTGTAACCAAGCCTAAGCCTGGCCACTACAACATCAGTCAGTGTTCACATTGCACGTTGCTCCCTAAACATACTTATCTACGTTCATGTTATCATAGTGGGTTATAGATCTACTCAGACTTCTAACTGCATTCCTATAACAATCATTTAAACCATTAAACCATTAAACTCTCGGAGAGTTTGCAGTGAGAAACACACACCTCATGGTGTCTATATCCCCAATATAAGAACATAAAAGAGCACTGCAGAAGGCCTACTGGCCATATGGTATTACTTGCCGTTGAACATAATTAAATAATAAAATTTTGACATATTTAATTGTTTAAGTACAATTAACCCATAATATACAATTCTCAACGAGGCTAGACAAAGTTAGGCTGCTGTGGTATTATAGAGAAGCCAAATAATATACAATGTTAATTCCCTAGACTACATCTACCAGTCAAAGAGATGTGCTGTTATAACACAGGGAAAATTCAGCTTGTTAAGCTGGACTGCAGGTGAAGAAAATATGTCTACGTGTAGGTGAGCTGTGGGTCTGAGCCGGCGGCACATGATGAATAAAACCATCAAGTTAAACTTATGAGTGGATCGTGGCCCGGGTACCAATACTGCCCCTTATTGCTCACTTACAATGTTTTTCACATCTTACATTTTACTTATATATATATATATATATATATATATATATATATATATATATATATATATATATATATATATATATATATATATATATATATATATATATGCATATATACATATATACATACAATACATACATACATCCAGCTGAGTGCTGGACTGTCTTTGAAATGGGAGTCTGATACTGTAGGAAAAAGCTACGTCTTATGTATAAACTCTATGTGTGTGTGTGTGTGTGTGTGTGAACGGAAGATTCTGCTGGTCGACTCTCACATGTACCTATCTAAGTAGATGTCCCCTAGCTCGGTTGGTAGAGCACGGACCTCACACACGTCCGTGGTTCGATCCCCGGAAAGGGTGGAAACATTTGGGGAGTGTTTCCTTAAGACACCTGCTATCCCTGTTCATCTAGTGGTAAACAGGTACCTGCGTGGTGTGGGTCGCATCCTGGGGACAAAATTAACCTAATTTTGCCCGAAATGCTCTGCATAACCAGGGGATTTCTATATAGTATGTCACTGATGTCAGCTATGGTCTGTATAAGTTGTATCATGTACTTGTAGAAATAAAAATGATTATTATTTTTATTATTACGTTCACGGAAGACTTGTGGGTTCGGAATGCGTACAAACACGGCCGATACTGGGCTACAGTATATACGCACAGGGATGTCAGCATAGTTAAAATACTTATGTTAGCATATTTTAAATACTTGCTAGCCATGACGTCACGGACTCACGCATGGCCCGCGCAAGCGCCGTAAGGCTAGACAGGGTTAGTCAGTACGGTCACTCGCTTGACTGGCTTGCTTAATTTACATGAACTCGGATCTACTCTGCGGAAGCCAGTAAGTAAGCCACGAAGCACAAGCACTATAATCAGGAAGCAATGCACAAACGGAGGATTTGGTGGTTGTGTGTGCATGTCGAGTTAAGACGTGTGGCTCGACTCTGCAACACTCCTTCCACTGAAGGACGCACTCAGGGTCAGCGAAGCTCTCAAATACATGTAATAATGGAGACGAATATCTTGCCTGGCGAAATATCGCTTCCCTCTAGTCTGAAGCATCTTTGATAACAACCAGGAGCCATTAGTGAGTTATCCGTGTCCCTGGCTCCTGATTCCTGAAGCTGAGTCGGGACTTTGAACATTCTTTGAGGAAGCAGTATTTCATTTACTTTCACTGTGAATACGCGAAATCTTGATTCTCATTTTTATATTTTACATTATTCAAAAGAGTGTAAAATGATTAGTTTGTTTTCTTTACGTCAGAAACAGATTAGTTAGGGTACAAGCTTTTAATTCTGGGTTGTAGGTTCTTTTAAAAAGGATAAAAATCCTCGAATTGAGGCTGGGACAAGCTACAACAAATCCTCAAATTTGACATGGAGAACGGTTAGGTTCGTTCTGGGCCATCATCAAGTAGCCGGTGCCTTAATAATGGTTCGATACGGAACAAAACGATGTCATTTTTCCGTTTTCAATTTGTGGGTTAGTTGTGGGTTAGTTTTCCTAGGAATGCTCCAGCCGACGAGCGAGTTCCTTCACATTCTTTCCGCTGGTGGCGTGAACGGAGACGCTCTCCTGATGCCTAGACTGCCACCCTGTGCCCTGCGATTTAGGAGGACTTACATTCAGTTGCTTTCTAGGTCCCATATTTGACTGTTTGGGAGGTCCTGCTGTTTTCGAGTGTTGTAGAGGCATTGGTACCACTGGAGGACTGGTTCTTTCTTCTACGGTCGGCCTGTGGGCAAATGGTGCCTTGCTTCTTGTATTAGCTACGTCTGCTAATACGACGGTGTTACCCTTTCCAGGAGGCATTAGCGGCCTTTTGGTGTCATCTGGTGGTGTTCTTTTTGTGGGTATTGATGGTGCTGCTCGAGCTGGTGACGTTCTCTGTGGAGTGCAGGCTTTATCTGGCGGCATTAGTGGAGTCTTTTTCTCACGAGGGTTTGTTTTTCCATTTAGAATACCCGAGTTTGCAATTTTATTTGAACTGTTACTCTTGACGGGCTGGTCTTCCTTCTCGAGCTGCATGAAAGGACTTTTAGATACCTTCGAGCCGTTCATTAAGCTTTCGACGCTCTTGTGAGGCTTGAGCTTGTTGGGTGGAGGTGGCGGAGCTCCTTCAGGCCTCCCTCTGGCGTTGAAAGTGACGTCAGTAGAAACAGAGCGATGAAAGTCTGTCTTCAAAGAGTCGGATGGAGGAGTACCTTGCCTAGAGTTCCCGTTGCCCGCTAGAGGATCCACAACAAACCGACTCAGAGGCATCGATTTCTGACTTCCGAATGCCCTTGAACGTTGATTCTCTTTTTCTGAAGGAGCTTTAGAGGATCGAGAGCCAATTCTCCTGAAAACGGTAATTAAACTCGTCATCGACATTTGGGATGTGAAGGCTGGCTTCGTGGAGCCCTCCTCAATGTCAACAACGCAGCCAGAATCCGCTGAGATTGACTGCACGTACGTTGGACGCTCACCTTCCCCGGACTTGGGGTAAATAGGGGGAGAGTGTGAGGGCAGACGGACTTGTCCTTGCGCATGAGGAGAACTCTTAAAATCTAGATCGACGTCACAGATCATCTTATTTGTTTCCTCGGGCACTCGAGATACTTCTCCTGTACGTTTTCTCTCCTTTTTGAAAAGGCGGACAGTGAGTATCCAGTGGATTAATTTGTCCATGAGCGGACAACAGCAAGAGTTAACGCAAGCAGTACAGCAGGGGGTGCAAGACCCCTGTCCCTCTCTCTCCCACCAACTCTTCACTCTGCTCCACAGGCAACACAGAATGATCACTATGGCCGCCAGCAAGAGGCCCAGAATGTACATGGCCTCCACCAATGGATTCACGTCTGGAAAGAAACAGAAATTAGTTTCTTCTCCTCGGCACTCAAAATAATGAACTTTTTACAGTTCATTTTACTGGCTAAGAGTCGTTATTCTCTTACAGCTCATTTTAACGTCCAGGAAGCCATCTGCAGCACTAACACCCAGATACCTAGTCCAGGAAGCCATCTGCAACACTAACACCCAGGTACCTAGTCCAGGAAGCTACGTACAACAATAACACTCAGGTACCTAGTCCAGAAAGCCACCTGCAAGACTAACACTCAAGTACCTAGTCCAGGAAGCTACCAACAAGACTTCCTGGACTAGGTACCTGGGTATTACCCAGGTACCTTGTCCAGGCAGCTATCTACAACAACACTAACACCCAGGTACCTAGTTCAGAAAGTAATTTACAACACTAGCACCCAAGCACCGACCCACCTTCAGGTGAACATGGGCAGAAGGTATAAAGACTGACTTAATTAAAAACACACATACATCAAAAGATTTTTTCTACTGAAAAATCTTCTTTGGCTTCACGTCCTCCTGACCACTTATCGACTACGACGTACTCAAAGACACTTACACACACGCCTCGTCCAGCATGATTGTCGAACCCGGGTCCCTTCGGCTGTGAGCCGAACGCACTACTACTACTACTACAACTACTAGTATTGCTATTACGATTATATTATGCCTTGTACCTCACTCTCATACCTATATAAACCCCTCTGTCTCCCTGTATTGTTTGTAAAGGTTTGACAACGCTCATGGAGAGCGAAACGTTGCCACAATGAAATGTCACTTTAGTTGCACTTGTGTTCCTTCACCCAACATTTAACACAAGTCGCCTTGACTTTTTACTCTAAGAACTCATACATACACTTGCAACAGCACCCACCTCGCCTTATTTTCGCCTCTCCGCTGTCGATTGATCCTCCTGGGCCCAGACTGGAGCAGTCAGGGGGAGCGAAGCCAGGATCACAGTGGCAGTGACCTCTGTTGTTGCACACCCCGCGACCCGAACACCCGTCCCGGCAGTCTCCGTCAGGAGCCGCGATCTCCACGCACCTCTGGTTGACGCACATCTGCGGCAGGAGGAGAAACAAGGGTGCGTCAGACACACGAAATATTGCACCCATGGGGAATGGGAGGGCCATCGGGTTTTATCCCGATTTCTTGAATCAATAGATCTTTATCGGCATCAAACTGTTACCCCCCAGTCTTTTCTCCTTGAAGGTTGCAGCTTGCCGCTTCTTGTAGTGAATGGCCCACACGGGTTTAGAACTGTATATGAAGCAAACGATTTTATGGAAACACCAAGAACTGTCACCTACCAGATTACTTATAAATTATTATTATTGTTGTTGTTGTTGTTGTTGTTGTTATATTATTTTACAGTTTTACTATCAGTAATATAATATTCAAATGATAATATTAGATTCATTCATAACGCTTTTATTGCACACATTGGAAAATGCAAAGTTTTGGGGGGCCAATCATTTCTGGGTAATTATATGCGTAAGGAAGATACGGGTCTTCCTGACGAAAACTCATGTCTTAAGACACAGGTCTTAATCCATGATGACCTGTCACCAGCTGCTGAAGGAGGGTGGGTCATGGCCTATTGTGTGGGAAGGTAAGGCTTCCATCTCCTGGCGTGGGACAGTGAACAGTCACAAGGTAGTGCCAACCCTCTAGGACCTAGTAACTGACAGGATGGCACAGTGAGTCTTCATGCGTTCATTTATGTCAAGCCTTGTTATGTTCCCTTCCTCACCGGGCTGGAAAACAGCCGGGCTAGAAATGATGGTCGATATATTCTTCCATATCTTCTATATCAGCAGCAGTAACAGAAAAAACAGCAGCAATAGCACCAGCAACAACAACTCGGCAAAAAAAATATTGTATACCTTGTTGCTTCCGCAGTGTGCGCCGTCAGGAGTGAGCCACAGGCTGGGGTGAGCCTCACTGCTGCTGTAGATGAACCTGCAGATGTCTTCATTAATGGTCCAGAAGCCGTGCACGTAGCCTCCTCCTGGAAGCTTTGGTTCCTCATTCTTAGGCAGCCTGCACTGTAGTGTGCCACAGAAAGTGTCTCTGTCCAGGTAATTATTACAATTATTACTGATATTATTATTATTATTATTATTATTATTATTATTATTATTATTATTATTATTATTATTATTATTGTTGTTATTATTATCACTCGGGGCCCATTCAAGGACCTATCACTGAAGTCTTTCTCACTCAGGATACTACTAGAGGCTCCCACTCACTCCTGGCTCCACTCACTTCTGCCCCACTCATTCCTATCTCCACTCACTTCTGGCCCCACTCACTCCTGGCCCCACTAACTCCTGGGTCACTCACTGGGTTCCACAGGGCCTCAATTCAGTCTTGCTTGTGCTGGTGACGCCACAGTTGCCAAGAGAACTCCCCTTCCTGTTGTTCTCGTAGCAACGAGGAGATGCCACACTGGCAGTGGCGCCCCACACCTGGTGGCACCGTGCCTCGTGGCTCCCACATTTACCACGGTGGCAGTGACCCTGGGGGGGGAAAAAGAGGAATGACAACAGTCTTCAGAGAATCTATGAGTTTCTAACAGTGTATATAAATGGCTGGTATCAACAGAAGCTAATAAGACATCGAAGAAGGATTCAGGAGTTTTGAAAAAAACCAAAACAATAGTTTTAAAATTACCCTGTTAAACCAAAACAATAGTTTTGGTTTAACAGGGTAATTTTAAAAGACTTTTCTGAGTCAAAATAAAGGAAATAAAACAAAAGCAGTCAACAAAACACGAGAAAAGACCTTAAAAAAAAAGAGAGGGCATCGCATGACCCTTACGGATTTAGAGCTTGATTTATTAATAATAATAATAATAATAATAATAATAATAATAATAATAATAATAATTAGGGTTTTTGGTTCCTCCAAAAAAATTTGGGGGGAAAAAACCCCGAAAAATCCCTCTTCAGTATTGGGTTGAAAAATTGGCCTCCTAATTTTTAAACCCCGAGGCCCCCTTCAGGTATTAGGGGGGAAATTTTCTCCCCAGTAAAGTTAAAAAACTGGGGGCTGTTTTTCCAAAAATTAGTTTGAGGTGTTTTTTAAAAAGGGGTTAAAAACCCCGGGGAGGCTGGGGTTCAAATAAAAAATTAGTTTGGGAAATGTTTTCCAGGTTAAAAACGGGAAAAAGGGTGCCTTCCCGGGGGGTTTGGAAATTTTTCCCGCCAAAAGAGTGTCCTTAAATAATTTGTTTTGGGGGGTGGTTCTCCAATTGTTTTAAAAAGAGGTTTTGCCCTTGGTCAGGAGGGCCCCCAAAATGTTAAACCCGGGGTGCCGCCCCAATAATTTGGTGGCCCCCAGTGGAAAAAAAAAAAAAAAAAAAGAAAAAATGCCCCCCCCCAAAAAGCGGAAATGCCCAAAAAACGGGAGGGGCTTTTCCCCTTAGGATTGGGGTTTTTGGGTTTGTGTTTAAACCCGAGTTTCTGCCCCTTCCCGTTTAGTTTGAGTGTTCCTCCAGTGTTAAACTGAGTGCTGCTTCAGTATTAGTTTGAGTGTTTTTTTCCCGGAAATGGGGCTGCTTTAGCAGGTTGAGGCCCCCAAATGTTAAACTGAGGTTTCTTCAGATTAGTTTGAGGTTCTCCAGGAAAAAAGTGCTCCCTTTAGCATTTTTTTTGAGGTTTGTGTTAAACTAGGGTGCTTCAGTATTAGTTTGGGGTGTTTCTCCCCGTTAAAAACCGAGGGTGCTTCAATTTTGAGTGTTTCTCCAGTGTTAAACTGAGTGCTGCTTCAGTATTAGTTGGGGTGTTCCCCCAGGAAAAATGGGGTGCTGCTTCAATTAGTTTGAGGCCCCCCAGTGTTAAACTAAATGCTCCCTTCCCGTATTAGTTTGAGTTTTCTCCAGTGAAAAAAGGGGTCCGGTTTTATATTAGTTTTTAGTGTTTCTCCATGTTAAACTATGCCCCTTTTCCCAAAAAGTTTATGTTTCCCGTGTTAAACTAGGCTTTTCCCTATTAGTTTGGGGTGTTTCCCCCAGTGTTAAACTGGGGTGCTCCCTTTAGATTAGTTTTAGTTTCCCTTCCCGTGTTAAACCGGTGCTTCAGATTAGTTTTAGTGTTTTTTTCCCGTGTTAAACTAAAGGGTGCTTCAGATTAGTTTTAGTGTTTCCAAAAGGGTTTAAAATGAGTGCTTCCTTTAGTATTAGCTTTAGTGTTTCCTGTTAAAAATGAGTGCTTCTTCATATTAGTTGGTGCCCTCCAAATTTTTCCCCTTTTTTATTTTCTTTTCTAATTTGGCTATTAGTGTTAAAAAAAATAAATTCCAAAGTGGGTTTAGCGCCCAGGGTCACTGGGGGGTTCAGTCAGTCTAGGTAACAATGAGGGGTTTAGCGTCTAGGGACAATTGGGGGGTTTTAGTCAGGCCAGGGGCACTGAGGGTTCAGCCGCCCCCGGGCCCCTGAGGGTTCAGTCAGTCTAGGTACACTGAGGGTTCAGCGCCTTTGGGAAAATAGGGGTTTAGTCAGTCTAGGTCCACTGAGGGGCCCGCGGGCTAGGACACTGGGGGGTTAGTCAGTCTTTGGAACTTTAGGGTTCAGCTTTTCCCCCGGGGCCAATTTAGGGGTTTAGTCAGCCCCCGGGGACACTGAGGGGCTAGCCGTCTAGGTACACTGAGGGTTCAGCGGGCTAGGGCACACTGGGAGTGTCTAGGCCCGGGGGCTCCCCGGGAAAAAAAAAAGGGTTCAGCCGTCTAGGGGACACTGAGGGTTCAGCCGTCAGGACACTGAGGGTTTTAGTCAGTCTAGGGGGACTGGGGGGTTCAGCCGTCTAGGGCCCCTGGGGGGTTCAGTCAGTCTAGGTACAAAAAAAGGGTTAGCCGTCTAGGTAACTGAGGGTTCAGTAGTTTTAGGGAAATTTAGGGCCCCGTCAGTCTAGGTACACTGAGGGTTCAGTCAGTTTAGGGGACACTGAGGGTTAGCCCGTCTAGGACACTGGGGGGTTCAGCCCGTCTAGGTAAAACTGAGGGTTCAGCCGTCTAGGGAATTTTTTTAGGGGTTTAGTCAGTTTTAGGGGCACTGGGGGGTTCAGTCAGTCTTTGGACACTGAGGGCCCCGTCAGTCTTGGGGACACTGAGGTTCAGCTAAATTAGGGCCACACATGGGGTTCAGTCAGTCTAGGATTTAGGGTTCAGTCAGTCTAGGAACTGGAGGGGTTTAGCGTCTAGGGGAAATGGGGGGTTCCCGTCAGTCTAGGACACTGAGGGGAAACCCGAGGGCCAGTCTAGGGGACACTGAGGGGTTTAGTCAGTTTTAGGGGACACTGGGGGGTCGCAGTCTAGGGACACTGAGGGTTCAGCGCCCCCGGCACTGAGGGTTCAGTCAGTCTAGGGCCCCTGGGGGGGTTCAGCTGGGGCTAGGGAAACTGGGGGGGTTCAGCCAGTCTAGGGTCCCCGGGGGGTTCAGCCCGTCTAGGGGACACTGGGGGGGCTGGGGGTCTAGGGTACACTGAGGGGTTCAGTCAGTTAGGCACTGAGGGGTTTAGCTGGGGCCCCCGGGGACACCGAGGGGTTTAGCCTCTAGGACACTGAGGGTTTTGTTGCCCCCGGGCCCCTTTAGGGTTCAGTTTGTTAGGTACACTGGGGGGTTCAAATTTCCCAGGGTTTAATTTAGGGTTCAGCCCGTCTAGGGGAGCACTGAGGGTTCAGCCCGCCCCCGGACACTGAGGGTTCAGCGTCTAGGACACTGAGGGTTCAGTCAAATCCAGGGACACTGAGGGTTCAGCGCCCCCGGCACTGGGGGGTTCAGCCCGTCTGGTACACTGGGGGGTTCGTGTCTAGGGGACACTGAGGGTTCAGTCAGTCTGGGGGAACACTGAGGGTTTTAGCCCCCCAGGGAAACACTGGGGGGGTTCAGCCGTCTAGGGTCACTTTTGGTTCCCAGGCCCGTCAGGGCACACTGGGGGGGTTTAGCCGGGCCCCGGGTTACCTGAGGGTTCAGCTGCCCAGGAACACTGAGGGTTGGGGCAGTCTAGGGGAACTGAGGGTTCAGTCAGTCTAGGTAATTTAGGGTTCAGTCAGTCTAGGGGACACTGAGGGTTCAGCGGGCTAGGGCCCCTGAGGGTTCAGCCAAATCCAGGGCCCCCTGAGGGGTTTAGCCCGTCTAGGGGACCCCTTGGGGGGTTCACCAGCCCCCGGACACTGGGGGGTTCCCGTCATCTAGGTACACTGAGGGTTCAGCGTCAGGACACTGGGGGGTTCAGTCAGTCTAGGTACACTGAGGGGTTTAGCCCAGGGGCCAAATGGGGGGTTTAGCCCGTCTAGGGGAACTGAGGGTTTTGGGCAGTCGGGTACACCGGGGGGTTAGTGGGGGAGGACCTGGGGGGCCCCGCGTCTAGGGGAACTTTTTGGGTTCAGCGCCCCCGGGGACACCGGGGGGTTCAGCCCCTTAAAGGGCACTGAGGGCTCAGCCCGTCTAGGGGACACTGAGGGTTTAGTCAGTCTAGGCACTGAGGGTTTTAGCCGCCTAGGTACACCTTTAAGGGGTTTAGCGCCCAGGGGCACTGAGGGCCCGCCCGTCTAGGGGGGAAAATGAGGGTTTTGGGCAGTTTTAAAAAACACTGAGGCCCCGCCGTCTAGGCACTGAGGGTTTTAGCCGCCAGGGACATGAGGGTTCAGTCAGTCTAGGTACACCGGGGGGTCTGGGGCTGTCCCCCGGGATGGAAGGGGTCTTTGGGGCCAGGTTTAAGGGGAAGACTGAGGGTTCAGCCCTAGGTACACTGAGGGTTTTGGGGTCTAGGGCACTGGGGGGTTCGGGCCCGCCCCGGACACCGGGGGGTTCAGCCAGTCTAGGGGCAACTGGGGGTTCATTTAGCCCCCGGGGGCCCACTTTAGGGTTCAGCCAGCCCCGGCACAAAGGGGGGTTCCAGCTGGAAAGGTTAGCCCCCAAAACATTTAGGGGTTTAGTCAGTCTAGGGACACTGAGGGGTTTAGCCCGTCCAGGGCACCGAGGGTTCAGCCCGTCTGGGGACACTGAGGGCTAGCCTTCAGGGTACCCGGGGGGTTCAGCTGCCCCAGGGAAATGGGGGGTTCAGCCGCCCCCGGGGACAATGGGTTTTGCCCAGGGACACCGGGGGGTTCAGCCCGTCTAGGGAAAGGGCACTGAGGGGTTCAGGGGCAGTCCCCCGGGGGGAACTGAGGGTTAAACCCGTCTAGGCCCGGGGGGTTCAGTCAGTCTAGGGACAATTTAGGGGTTTAGTCAGTTTTATACATGGGGGTTCAGCCGTCTAGGGGACACTGGAGGGTTCAAATTTAGGGGCTAGGGGCACTGAGGGTTAGGGGTGGGTCTAGGGACACTGAGGGTTAAATTTGTCTAGGTACAATTGGGGGGTTTAGTGGGCTAGGTACACTGAGGGTTCACCGTCTAGGGCACACTGGGGGGTTCAGTCAGCTAGGCACTGGGGGGCCCCGTCAGCCCCGTACACTGGGGGGTTCAGTCAGTTTAGGGGGGAAACCCAGGGTTGGGGGGGTTTTAGGTTTAAATGAGGGTTCAGTCAGTCTAGGGGTACAATTGGGGGGTTCAGTCGTCTAGGACACTGAGGGTCTAAACGCCCGGGGACACTGAGGGTTCAGCCGTCTAGGGGACAATTTAGGGTTCAGCCGTTAGGTGACACTGAGGGTTCAGCGCCCCCGGGACACTGGGGGGTTCAGCCCGTCTAGGGTACACTGAGGGTTCAGCCGTCTAAACCCCTGAGGGTTCAGCCGCCCAGGTACACTGAGGGTTCAGTGGGGGCTAGGGGTACAGAGGGTTGGGGGTCTAGGGGGGCACTGGGGGGTTCAGTCAGTCTTTGGAAATGAGGGGTTTAGCGCCCCCGGGGAAATGAGGGTCGCGTCTAGGCAACCCCTGAGGGCTAGCCGGGGGAGGTACACTGAGGGTTTTAGCGTTCCCGGGGACACTGGGGGGTTCAGCCCGTTAGGGACACTGAGGGTTTTGCTGCCCCGTTGGGACACTGAGGGTTCAGTCAGTCTAGGGACACTGGAGGGTTGGGGGCCGCCAGGGTGACTGAGGGTTTTAGTCAGTCTAGGACACTGAGGGTTCAGCCCGTCTAGGACACTGAGGGTTCAGCTGGGCTAGGGCACACCCGGGGGGGTTCAGCCCGTCTTTGGCACAAAATGGGGGGTTCAGCCCGCCCCCGGGAACCCCCGGGCCCCGCGGGCTAGGACACCCGAGGGGTTTAGCCCGTTTTAGGCATACTTTAGGGGTTTAGCTGCCCCCGGGCACACTGAGGGGTTTAGCCGTTTTAGGACACCGAGGGGTTTAAAGGCCCCCGGGACACTGAGGTTCAGTCAGTCTAGGGAAGGCCCGAGGGTTCAGCTGCCCCCGGGGGCCCCCCGAGGGGTTTAGTCAGTCTAGGGTACCCCCCCGAGGGTTCAGCCCTTTAGGAACCTGGGGGGGTCTTTTTTAAACCAGGGGTTTAGGTAAAACTGAGGGTTTTAGTCAGTCTAGGCACACTGAGGGTTCAGTTGGGCTAGGTAAATGGGGGGTTCAGCGTTTTAGGGCACACTGAGGGGTTTAGCTTTAGGGGGACACTGGGGGGTCCAGTCATTTAGGGGACAAATTTAGGGGTTCAGCCCGTAGGGGACACTGGGGGGTTGGGGTGTTTTTGGCACAATGAGGTTGGGCATCTAGGCAAAAACTGGGGGGTTCAGCGGTTTTAGGGCACACTGAGGGTTCAGTCTTTAGGGCAAATGGGGGGTTCAGGGTGTTTGGTAATTGGGGGGTTCAGCCATTTAGGGTCACTGAGGGTTTTGTCAGCTTTGGGCCACTGAGGGTCTAAACCGCCCCCGGACACCGAGGGTTTTGTGTCAGGGTCCCCTGAGGGGTTAGCTTTTTTAGGGTTTCCTGGAGGGCTGGGGGGCCCCCGGAACACTGAGGGTTCAGCGCCCCCGGGACATGGGTTCAGCCGCCCAGGGCACTTGGGGGGTTCAGTGGGGCTAGGACACTGAGGGTTTTAGCCGTCTAGGGACACTGAGGGTTCAGCCAGGGGCCCAGGCAAACCCCAAATGGGGTTCAGTCAGCTAGGGGACACTGAGGGGTTTAGCCCGTCTAGGCACACTGAGGGTTCAGTCAATCTAGGGACCAGGGGTTTAGCTGCCCCCGGGGACATTTAGGGTTTTAGCGTCTAGGGGGGCCCTTTAGGGTTCAGTCAGTCTAGGGACATGGGGGGTTCAGCGTCCAGGTAAATGGGGTTCAGCCCGTCTAGGGGACAGGAGGGCACCGGCCCAGGGACACTGAGGTTCAGCCCGGCTTTGGACACCGGGGGGGTTCACTGGGGAGGGACACTGAGGTTCCCGTCAGCCCAGGGCACCGAGGGGTTTAGTGGGGCTTTGGGGAACACTGAGGGTTCAGGCCCAGGGACACACTGAGGGTTCAGTCAGTCTACGGTACACTGAGGGTTCAGTCAGTCTAGGGCACACTGAGGTTCAGTCAGTCTAGGGTACACTGAGGGTTCAGTCAGTCTAGGGCATGGTTCACTGAGGGTTCAGTCAGTCAGTCTAGGGTACTAGACACTGAGGGTTCAGTCAGTCTAGGGTCACACTCTGAGGGGGTTCAGTCAGTCTAGGGTTCACACTGAGGGTTCAGTCAGTCTAGTCAGTCTAGGGTACACTGAGGGTTCAGTCAGTCTAGGGTACACAGTCAGTCTAGGGCACACTGAGGGTTCAGGTCTAGGGCACACTGAGGGTTAAGTCAGTCTAGGGTTCAGTCAGTCTAGGGTACACTGAGGGTTCAGTCAGTCTAGGGCACACTGAGGGTTCAGTCAGTCTAGGACACACACTGAGGGTTCAGTCAGTCTAGGGTACACTGAGGGTTCAGCCAGTCTAGGACACACACTGAGGGTTCAGTCAGTCTAGGACACAGTGAGGGTTCAGTCAGTCTAGGACACACAGAGGGTTCAGTCAGTCTAGGACACACACTGAGGGTTCAGTCAGTCTAGGACACAGTGAGGGTTCAGTCAGTCTAGGATACACACTGAGGGTTCAGTCAGTCTAGGGCACACTGAGGGTTCAGTCAGTCTAGGGTACACTGAGGGTTCAGTCAGTCTAGGGCACACTGAGGGTTCAGTCAGTCTAGGGTACACTGAGGGTTCAGTCAGTCTAGGGTACACTGAGGGTTCAGTCAGTCTAGGGCACACTGAGGGTTCAGTCAGTCTAGGGCACACTGAGGGTTCAGTCAGTCTAGGGTACACTGAGGGTTCAGTCAGTCTAGGGCACACTGAGGGTTCAGTCAGTCTAGGACACACACTGAGGGTTCAGTCAGTCTAGGACACAGTGAGGGTTCAGTCAGTCTAGGACACACACTGAGTGTTCAGTCAGTCTAGGACACACACTGAGGGTTCAGTCAGTCTAGGGCACAGTGAGGGTTCAGTCAGTCTAGGGCACAGTGAGGGTTCAGTCAATCTAGGACACACACAGGGTTCAGTCAGTCTAGGACACACACAGGGTTCAATCTAGGGGTAAACACTGAGTATTCTGCTGGTCTCACCTGAACGTGTGATGTAGTTCAGCTGGGTTTGTGAGGTCTCTGGGGAGACCTAATTTAACCAATTATATGGTCACACCTTGCCTTGGCAAGCGTCTGTCAACCACGCCTTTTCGGCTTAAGACTGAGGTCTTTTGTTCTGGACGGCGTCAGACCTCGGTGTCAGATCAACACCACATGCGCACACTTCACTGTGGGGGGGGGGTGCTTGGACTATCATATAAGCCCAGGGAACAGCTGGGCAAGGGGGTTGTTGGTGACAGGTCCGGGGAGCGAGAGCTCTGGACAGCCGCGTGTGCAGTGGACCACGCATTGGGAATCTTGGGTCAGCTGGTCAGTGAATTAAGAGCGAGTACTAGTCCGTGTTACTGACAACATCTACCTTTCCCCCTGGTAATAAGTCTCATAGGTCAATTGTTATATTATGTAAATGTCCATCAGGATATGTTGTACTCTAGCCCTTTTATGATATTAAGTAAACTATAGCCATAGTTCCCATTCTTATTTGTATCTCCATATGCTATTCCCTTTTCTGTTAAGCACTGGGATAACACGGGAGACGTGCTCACTTGCTGGGATACCTCAGGCAGAGTGGGTAAAGGTCTCACAAACGACACATCCTGACTTGCATGCAGGGCAGAGCAGATCACTGATAGATCTTCTTTGACAACTGAGAAAGAATTAACCCTTGTAGGCGTGCATGACTTACCTTGCCTCCCCAGCAGGACGTTCCGTCACCCTTGAGTACGTCATCGGGGCAGTACTCTGAGTCACCCTTGCAGTACTCGGGCAGGTCACACTCACTCCTCGCCTCCCTGCACTTTGACCCGATCCTCTTCAGCTCACACTTCTGTAGAAAGCGGAAAAAAAAAAAAAAAAAAAAAAAAAGTTTAGCAGTCTGTAGGTTAAAGAATATATATATATATATATATATATATATATATATATATATATATATATATATATATATATATATATATATATATATATATATATATATATATATATATATATATATAAATTTCACCTTTGTCCCACACAGTTTCCTGTAAATATTCCTTGTTCCACTTTGTTTTGCTGTATAATCCTACGGGTTTAGCGCTTCCCCCTTGATTATAATAATAATAATCCACTTTGTTTCCTTCAAGTTCCTTTTGTTGTAAGCCTTTCTATATTAAATATGCCGAACCTTTGATAGAATTAAGGATAGAGCGCCGGGGTCTTTTCTCTCTCTCTCTCTCTCTTTACACAAAGGTTTTACAAGGTTTGGTTAAGGGTACCTAATTTTATTTACAAGATAAGAGCTGTTACCTAACATCTCTCTCTCGCTCGCTCTCACCTGAGTGTCACAGCAGGACCCAGAGGCGCAGGAGGCATTAACTGCTAGCCTACAGGTGGTAGGGACGCAGCAGGGGTTGTCACAGAACTTATGGGGACCGCAGTCACACTGCTCTCCAGCGTACACGTCCACCACCCCGTCCCCGCAGCTAGCCCCCGACACCAGCTTCGTCGGCACATTCTTCAGGCAGTCGAAGTAGCCGGATTGGATCCCGGTGGCCAGAGACTCTCTGCTGCAGGAGCTCCAGCTGGTCTCTTCTCGGTAAGTCGCACTGCAGATGAGGATTAGGATGTTAATGTATTCACCTAGTTGTGGTTGCAGGGGTAGAGCCACAGCTCCTGGCCCCGCCTCTTCACATATGTCTCACTTCCAGTGTTGTTGAGTGTTATGTGCTTGATGAGAGAAGAGAGAGAGAGAGAGAGAGAGAGAGAGAGATAGAGAGAGAGAGAGAGAGAGAGAGAGAGAGAGAGAGAGAGAGAGAGAGAGAGAGAGAGAGAGAGAGAGCGTAAATAGAACCACTGAAGAAAGATGCCTTTCAATGCTAGTAGAGGTCTCTCGATCCAAGCACTTGGAGCTACCCCCCACACTCTCTCTCCCTTTCCTTGGATCAAGCCTGACTACCTCTTTTGCCTCAGGTGCTGTGTGTGCGTGTGACCCTTCCCTACGGGTTTTGCTCTCCTCCGGCGAGAGTAACGTAAATGTTTGTTTCCGCTCTGAGAGGCGTCCAACCCGTAGGGGTAACCAGGTGCGTGAGCCGAGGAAGGGGAGAGTAAATTTCACTTCACTGGATCAAGAGCCCCTTCGCCAGCGTTAAAGCATTCTAAGTTGAAGTGCCTGTCGAACAAGAGTGCTATTCCAAGAGTGCCTGTATAACACTGGCACTCTTGAAAGGAACGAACAAAAGTGCCACTTTCAAGTGCAGTATAAAAGTGGCACTCTTGAAGAGGACAAGCAAGAGTGCCACTCTCAAGTGCAGTATATAACTAAAAAGAGTGCCACCCACTCACCTATTGCTATAATTAGCGAGGCACTCTTGAGTTACTATCAAAAGTGGCACTCGTTAGTGCAACACAAGAGTGCCACTCTTTAGTGCAATACAAGAGTGGCACCCCCATCACTCACCTGCCGCTGGAGCTCATCAGGCACTTACGACTCTGGCAGTGGCACTCCTTGGCACCGTCATCATCATGGTTCATGCCCAGGTTATGACCCATCTCGTGGGCGACCGTCTGGGCCACAATGCCCTCGTGACTCTGTTTGTCCTCAACCACTGCCACGGAGTTCTTCTTGCTGTAGACGCAGTGCCATGTAGACGCAGTGCCATGTTGTAGACGCAGTGCCATGCACATGCAGTGCCATGTAGACACAGTGTCGTTATTGTAGATGTAGTGTAGACCACGCAAGGAAAATAAAATAAGTATATATATATATATATATATATATATATATATATATATATATATATATATATATATATATATATATATATATATATATATAGATATATATATATATATATATATATATATATATATATATATATATATATTCAGTAATTGCGAAAAAGTGATACAAGATGCAAAACACAGTAATACAAGATGCGAACACAGCTCTAGGCCTCTCGTGTTGCAATCAACACGTCATCAGGAGCTTGCAATGTTGCAGAAATGAGTAGGAAAATAGAGAGAGAGAGAGAGAGAGAGAGAGAGAGAGAGAGAGAGAGAGAGAGAGAGAGAGAGAGAGAGAGAGAGAGAGAGCAGCCACACCCACCTGCACATGCCAGACACAGAGGCGTATCCCACTGTTTGTCCTTCAAAGTCCACCGTGCTGTTGTGAATCGAGATAAACATGAAGATAAATATCGTAAGTTATGGAGAACTATTAATAATATTGCTTCTATAATTATAAATATTTTATTAATAATTTTAATACTAATATGATCACTAATAATATAGTGTTATTTATTGTTATTATAATAATTATTATTATTACTATAATAATTATTATAATAATAATAACAACAATAACTATCATTCTTATAATAATAATAATAATAATAATAATAATAATAATAATAATAATAATAATAATAATAATTATTATTATTATTATTATTATTATTATTATTATTATTATTATTATTTCAGTCCTTGGTGTCAAAATTTGACTTCTCCCGGGGGTGGGGGGGGGGAGGAGACACTCACGTCAGGAGGACAGTGTTATCATTGGGTAAGTCTGGCCTCTCCTGCAGGAAGCGGTGTCTGTAGGTGCGGAGCTCATCCAGGCTCTTCTTGAAGTCTGAGGTCACCTCTATCTGACCCCTGGAGGTCAGCACCTCCAGGTGTACCAGCACCACCACCACCCCTAGGGGACGGTACAGCTGTACGAGGATACAGAGAGGAAATGTTATTAAGGATCTTTATCAACAGAAGATATAGATTTAGGTGAACGAATTTTCGTGAAGTCAGCGAAGTGCTGGAAATCGGTAAGTGCGGGTAACTGGTAAGTGCTGGAAGAATAAAGAGGTACAGTACCGTGACTGGAACAATACACAAATAACCCGCACATAAAAAGAAACCTAGGTGCTGGAAGTCAATAGATGATGGGATTCTGCATATAATCATAGAAAAATGATGATGTATCCGAGTCTAACACACACGGATGCTGGAACACTCTGAGGCTTGGTCTTAACACTTTAATACACCATTAAAGACAAATATTGCATTCGTGGGGGAAGCACTAGGCCCGTAGGAGTCATACAGAGCCTAGGGGAATGAGAGGTAATCCTTTTTTTTGTTTTCAATCTAAGGAAATGATATAAAAATAGCATCCATTGAGCAGGGTCGACTTAGGTCAGTTAGATAATTGGAGCGAGAAATTTTGGATTGTGACTAGTGATTAGAAGATTGGGAAAGAGACGATTAGCAGTATTGCTACCATTACTGCTACCACCACGACTGCTACCACCACTACTGCTACCACCACTACTGCTATCACTAATGCTACCACCACTACTGCTACCACCACTACTGCTACCACTAATGCTACCACCACTACTGCTACCACCACTACTGCTACCAACACGACTGCTACCACCACTACTGCTACCACTACTGCTACCACTACTGCTACCACCACTACTGCTACCACCACTACTGCTACCACTACTGCTACCAGTACTGCTACTATCACTACTAGCATCATCTCACCGCGTTCACGATGTTGACTATGGTGCGACAGCGGGCGTGGGTGTTGCTTCCATGCACGGTGTAGTAGCTGTGGTCAGCTACTAACACGAGCTCTACGAAGCGTGTAGCAGCAGCTCCCCACAGCTCTCCTGAACCACGCAGCGCCTCCCGACGAACCTGTAGAGAACCACACAAATGAGAACACCACGGAGAGAAGTGGAAGGAGGAGATGGAAGAGGAGGACCTACAGAATCAGAAGGGTGAGGCAGAGGAGGAGAGTGTAAACAAACGGGACGTAGAGAAGTAATGGATACTGCACTGTGGTTTATGAAGCACAAAACCTGTTTCCATCAATATTACAGCATGGTGGAGGCTCAGTCAACTCTCCATTCATTGTGGCGCCAACACTGACCAGTCAACCTTTGGGTAACGAAAGAATAGACCTCCTTACCCGTTGTGAGTCACTCCTGGTATTCTGTGTGGTATCCCAGGTACTGCTTTTGTTCTCACTAGTTCTTGAATCCTCGCTCGTCTTATTTAGTCTTCTGGTTCCTAGGAATTCTCTCGGGCCTCTCATGTTTCCGTCCTTCACTCCTGAGGAGGTGAATAACCATTTAATAACTCAGAGTGTACAGTTCTTTCTGATGCTCGTGAACTGATATGGTTAGAGGGAATTGTGGCTATATCATTTACTGCCGCAATTTTCATTTCTGGCTCCTACTGGGCCAAAAATTATTTCAAATGGCGATGACTTACAAGGACTGGTCTTTCTTCTGACCAGAAAGAAAAACAGCGGTGTACTGGTGTATTATCCTAGCTCTTATGACGACGTTTAGGTCCAATTTTTGGTACAAATAAAAGACAGAAGTGGAGATGTAATCATGCGATCCATCCACCAACCTTCTTCAACGACGATAGATTGACCACATTATATATATATGGACCGAGAGATAATGTATGTAAAGAATTTCGCACAGCTGCAAATTGCTAAGCGTTCTAAAATAATTTTCGAAGTTTACGGCATTTGACAGGATTTGATGAAATTATATATATATATATATATATATATATATATATATATATATATATATATATATATATATATATATATATATATATATATATATATATATATATATATATATATATATATATATATATATATATATATATATACACTGCCAGGAGTGTCAGTGTATATACACTACCAGGAGTGTATATAATTGTATAGACTGAAAATAAGGCTGTATACCACAGGCACCAGACGAGTGTGGGATGAGGGAGGCAGACAGGATCCTGTGAGGTTCCTTGAGGTTGGAGGCTCCAGGGGTAGGCTCAACCAGCAGCTCCTGGTCCCCACCTACCACCACTCCCCTGAAACAAGATTAACAAGCGTACATGTAATGGGGATTACCGTCACCTTACGTCATTATAAATCGAAGAGACAACAGAAGTTACAAAAGTAATTAAACAGAGACAACAGAAGCCACAAAAGTAATTAGACGAAGAGACAACAGTATCTACAAAAGTAATTAAACAAAGAGACAACAGAAGCCACAAAAGTAATTAGACGAAGAGACAACAGAAGCTACAAAAGTAATTAAACAAAGAGACAACAGAAGCCACAAAAGTAATTAGACGATGAGGAGGAGAATGGGGTAAAATAAACTTTTAATGGCATTAGAACGTGAAAAAAATAGTATTTTTATAGAAATGGTGTAAATTCTGACTGTCATCATATACTTATAGTAACTTAGACATAAACCATTTATGTATATATATAAAAAGGCAAAAAATACAATGTAATAACGAAGAAAAATTACAGCAGGCCTACTGGCCTATACTCATATATACATACATATATATATATATATATATATATATATATATATATATATATATATATATATATATATATATATATATATATATATATATATATATATATATATATATATATATATATATATATATATATATATATATATATATATATATATATATATATCATAGACATTTGCACTTTTCTAAACAATAACATAAAACCTGTATGGTTGGAAAAGAAAAAATTAAACTTCCAACAAGAGTTAAAACTTTTGATAAAAATGAACCATAAAACTTTATCTTTTTTTTATTGTATTATTTTTGAGGTGGATGATAAAACAACAGCTGGACGTAACCACGGGAAACTTTTACTTTATTCAACATTGATTAAAAATGACAGGAAAAAGTGAAGGTAAATAAACGCGAATTTTGCAAGTTACTCTGTTGAGACTGTTTATCACTGTTGTTGATGTCGACACAGTGTATATACACTGCCTGGAGTGTTAGTGTATATACACTGCCAGGAGTGTTAGTGTATATACACTGCCAGGAGTGTTAGTGTATATACACTGCCAGGAGTGTTAGTGTATATACACTGCCTGCAGTGTTAGTGTATATACACTGCCTGGAGTGTTAGTGTATATACACTGCCAGGAGTGTTAGTGTATATACACTGCCTGGAGTGTTAGTGTATATACACTGCCTGGAGTGTTAGTGTATATACACTGCCTGGAGTGTTAGTGTATATACACTGCCAGGAGTGTTAGTGTATATACACTGCCTGGAGTGTTAGTGTATATACACTGCCAGGAGTGTTAGTGTATATACACTGCCAGGAGTGTTAGTGTATATACACTGCCAGGAGTGTTAGTGTATATACACTGCCAGGAGTGTTAGTGTATATACACTGTCAGGAGTGTTAGTGTATATACACTGCCAGGAGTGTTAGTGTATATACACTGCCAGGAGTGTTAGTGTATATACACTGCCAGGAGTGTTAGTGTATATACACTGCCAGGAGTGTTAGTGTATATACACTGCCAGGAGTGTTAGTGTATATACACTGCCAGGAGTGTTAGTGTATATACACTGCCAGGAGTGTTAGTGTATATACACTGCCAGGAGTGTTAGTGTATATACACTGCCAGGAGTGTTAGTGTATATACACTGCCAGGAGTGTTAGTGTATATACACTGCCAGGAGTGTTAGTGTATATACACTGCCAGGAGTGTTAGTGTATATACACTGCCAGGAGTGTTAGTGTATATACACTGCCAGGAGTGTTAGTGTATATACACTGCCAGGAGTGTTAGTGTATATACACTGCCAGGAGTGTTAGTGTATATACACTGCCAGGAGTGTTAGTGTATATACACTGCCAGGAGTGTTAGTGTATATACACTGCCAGGAGTGTTAGTGTATATACACTGCCAGGAGTGTTAGTGTATATACACTGCCAGGAGTGTTAGTGTATATACACTGCCTGGAGTGTTAGTGTATATACACTGCCAGGAGTGTTAGTGTATATACACTGCCAGGAGTGTTAGTGTATATACACTGCCAGGAGTGTTAGTGTATATACACTGCCAGGAGTGTTAGTGTATATACACTGCCAGGAGTGTTAGTGTATATACACTGCCAGGAGTGTTAGTGTATATACACTGCCAGGAGTGTTAGTGTATATACACTGCCAGGAGTGTTAGTGCCAGGAGTGTTAGTGTATATACACTGCCAGGAGTGTTAGTGTATATACACTGCCAGGAGTGTTAGTGTATATACACTGCCAGGAGTGTTAGTGTATATACACTGCCAGGAGTGTTAGTGTATATACACTGCCAGGAGTGTTAGTGTATATACACTGCCAGGAGTGTTAGTGTATATACACTGCCAGGAGTGTTAGTGTATATACACTGCCAGGAGTGTTAGTGTATATACACTGCCAGGAGTGTTAGTGTATATACACTGCCAGGAGTGTTAGTGTATATACACTGCCAGGAGTGTTAGTGTATATACACTGCCAGGAGTGTTAGTGTATATACACTGCCAGGAGTGTTAGTGTATATACACTGCCAGGAGTGTTAGTGTATATACACTGCCAGGAGTGTTAGTGTATATACACTGCCAGGAGTGTTAGTGTATATACACTGCCAGGAGTGTTAGTGTATATACACTGCCAGGAGTGTCAGTGTATATACACTGCCTGGAGTGCTAGTGTATATCAGGAGTGTTAGTGTATATACACTGCCAGGAGTGTTAGTGTATATACACTGCCAGGAGTGTTAGTGTATATACACTGCCAGGAGTGTTAGTGTATATACACTGCCAGGAGTGTTAGTGTATATACACTGCCAGGAGTGTTAGTGTATATACACTGCCAGGAGTGTTAGTGTATATACACTGCCAGGAGTGTTAGTGTATATACACTGCCAGGAGTGTTAGTGTATATACACTGCCAGGAGTGTTAGTGTATATACACTGCCAGGAGTGTTAGTGTATATACACTGCCAGGAGTGTTAGTGTATATACACTGCCAGGAGTGTTAGTGTATATACACTGCCAGGAGTGTTAGTGTATATACACTGCCAGGAGTGTTAGTGTATATACACTGCCAGGAGTGTTAGTGTATATACACTGCCAGGGGTGTTAGTGTATATACACTGCCAGGAGTGTTAGTGTATATACACTGCCAGGAGTGTCAGTGTATATACACTGCCAGGAGTGCTAGTGCATATACACTGCCTGGAGTGTTAGTGTATATACACTGCCAGGAGTGTTAGTGTATATACACTGCCAGGAGTGTTAGTGTATATACACTGCCAGGAGTGTTAGTGTATATACACTGCCAGGAGTATCAGTGTATATACACTGCCAGGAGTGTCAGTGTATATACACTGCCTGGAGTGTTAGTGTATATACACTGCCAGGAGTGTCAGTGTATATACACTGCCAGGAGTGTCAGTGTATATACACTGCCAGGAGTGTTAGTGTATATACACTGCCTGGAGTGTTAGTGTATATACACTGCCAGGAGTGTTAGTGTATATACACTGCCAGGAGTGTCAGTGTATATACACTGCCAGGAGTGTTAGTGTATATACACTGCCAGGAGTGTTAGTGTATATACACTGCCAGGAGTGTCAGTGTATATACACTGCCAGGAGTGTCAGTGTATATACACTGCCAGGAGTGTTAGTGTATATACACTGCCTGGAGTGTTAGTGTATATACACTGCCAGGAGTGTTAGTGTATATACACTGCCAGGAGTGTTAGTGTATATACACTGCCAGGAGTGTCAGTGTATATACACTGCCAGGAGTGTCAGTGTATATACACTGCCAGGAGTGTTAGTGTATATACACTGCCTGGAGTGTTAGTGTATATACACTGCCAGGAGTGTTAGTGTATATACACTGCCAGGAGTGTCAGTGTATATACACTGCCAGGGGTGTTAGTGTATATACACTGCCTGGAGTGTTAGTGTATATACACTGCCAGGAGTGTTAGTGTATATACACTGCCAGGAGTGTTAGTGTATATACACTGCCAGGGGTGTTAGTGTATATACACTGCCAGGAGTGTTAGTGTATATACACTGCCAGGAGTGTCAGTGTATATACACTGCCAGGAGTGTTAGTGTATATACACTGCCTGGAGTGTTAGTGTATATACACTGCTAGGAGTGTTAGTGTATATACACTGCCAGGAGTGTCAGTGTATATACACTGCCAGGGGTGTTAGTGTATATACACTGCCTGGAGTGTTAGTGTATATACACTGCCAGGAGTGTTAGTGTATATACACTGCCAGGAGTGTTAGTGTATATACACTGCCAGGGGTGTTAGTGTATATACACTGCCAGGAGTGTTAGTGTATATACACTGCCAGGAGTGTTAGTGTATATACACTGCCAGGAGTGTTAGTGTATATACACTGCCAGGGGTGTTAGTGTATATACACTGCCAGGAGTGTTAGTGTATATACACTGCCAGGAGTGTTAGTGTATATACACTGCCAGGAGTGATAGTGTATATACACTGCCAGGAGTGTTAGTGTATATACACTGCCAGGAGTGTCAGTGTATATACACTGCCAGGAGTGTTAGTGTATATACACTGCCAGGAGTGTCAGTGTATATACACTGCCAGGAGTGTTAGTGTATATACACTGCCAGGAGTGTCAGTGTATATACACTGCCAGGAGTGTTAGTGTATATACACTGCCAGGAGTGTTAGTGTATATACACTGCCAGGAGTGTCAGTGTATATACACTGCCAGGAGTGTCAGTGTATATACACTGCCAGGAGTGTTAGTGTATATACACTGCCAGGAGTGTCAGTGTATATACACTGCCAGGAGTGTTAGTGTATATACACTGCCAGGAGTGTCAGTGTATATACACTGCCAGGAGTGTAGTGTATATACACTGCCAGGAGTGTTAGTGTATATACACTGCCAGGAGTGTCAGTGTATATACACTGCCAGGAGTGTCAGTGTATATACACTGCCAGGAGTGTTAGTGTATATACACTGCCAGGAGTGTCAGTGTATATACACTGCCAGGAGTGTCAGTGTATATACACTGCCAGGAGTGTCAGTGTATATACACTGCCAGGAGTGTCAGTGTATATACACTGCCAGGAGTGTTAGTGTATATACACTGCCAGGAGTGTCAGTGTATATACACTGCCAGGAGTGTTAGTGTATATACACTGCCAGGAGTGTTAGTGTATATACACTGCCAGGAGTGTCAGTGTATATACACTGCCAGGAGTGTTAGTGTATATACACTGCCAGGAGTGTCAGTGTATATACACTGCCATGAGTGTTAGTGTATATACACTGCCTGGAGTGTTAGTGTATATACACTGCCAGGAGTGTTAGTGTATATACACTGCCAGGAGTGTTAGTGTATATACACTGCCTGGAGTGTTAGTGTATATACACTGCCAGGAGTGTTAGTGTATATACACTGCCAGGAGTGTTAGTGTATATACACTGCCTGGAGTGTTAGTGTATATACACTGCCAGGAGTGTTAGTGTATATACACTGCCAGGAGTGTCAGTGTATATACACTGCCAGGAGTGTTAGTGTATATACACTGCCAGGAGTGTTAGTTTATATACACTGCCTGGAGTGTTAGTGTATATACACTGCCGGGAGTGTCAGTGTATATACACTGCCAGGAGTGTCAGTGTATATACACTGCTAGAAGTGTCTCTCAGTGTGTATATGCACAGTGAAGTGTATGTTTCTCATTGTATATACAGAGTGAAGTGTATCTCTCTCAGTGTATATACTCAGTGTATATACTCTGTGAAGTGTGTATCTCCCATGTACATATACACAGTGAAGTGTAAGTCTTTCAATGTATATATACACAGTGAAGTGTATACCTCCTAGTGTATATACATACTAAAGTGTATGTCTATCAGTGTATATATACACAGTGAAGTGTATACCTCCTAGTGTATATACACAGTGAAGTGTATGTCTCTCAGTGTATATATACACAGTGAAGTGTATGTCTCTCAGTGTATATATACACAGTGAAGTGTATACCTCCTAGTGTATATACACAGTGAAGTGTATGTCTCTCAGTGTATATATACACAGTGAAGTGTATGCCTCCTAGTGTGTATACACAGTGAAGCGTATATCCCTCATTGTATATATATACACAGTGAAGTGTATGTCTCTCAGTGTATATATACACAGTGAAGTGTATGTCTGTCAGTATATATATACACAGTGAGGTATTATCTCTTTTTGTATATACACACTAATAATTTACTTTACTCACTGTTTTAAGTATTAAAGTAATCTTGTCTGGTGAACTGGAGCCCTGATGACCCTGGTGTAGTAGATAGGTATTCAACCCATATGATGTTGATATATACTTCATCACGGTTAAGAAAAAAAACGCAGCTGTTAAGTAGCAGATATACCTTAAAAAGACATGTAATTGAAATGACCAAAAAAATGAAGATTTTTGATAAAATGGCCCAAAAAAATGGAAAGCTAAAATTAATGGAAATAAAAAGAGACATAAAGACGAAGAGACAGGAAATGTCTCAATCGGAGGAGAGGAAAAGGAGATGAGATATGACAAATAGAGATAAATTTAGAAGAGACACACGTTAATAAGATGTCGAGAAGGATGTCTTTGACGCCATCTAAGACGCATCACGAGACCACTACCAGATGACCAGTTCGAACCCCGGTACACCTTCCATCAATGTATTATTTCCTCACCTCGTGCCATCCTCAGCTCATGAGATGATAATTCTCATATGTGCAAAGAAGCAGAACTGTATAAAAAAACTGACTGATGTTGTAGTGGCCAGGCTTAGGCTTGGTTACAAGTACTGACTGATGTTGTAGTGGCCAGGCTTAGGCTTGGTTACAAGTACTGACTGATGTTGTAGTGGCCAGGCTTAGGCTTGGTTACAAGTACTGACTGATGTTGTAGTGGCCAGGCTTAGGCTTGGTTACAAGTACTGACTGATGTTGTAGTGGCCAGGCTTAGGCTTAGTTACAAGTACTGACTGATGTTGTAGTGGCCAGGCTTAGGCTTGGTTACAAGTACTGACTGATGTTGTAGTGGCCAGGCTTAGGCTTGGTTACAAGTACTGACTGATGTTGTAGTGGCCAGGCTTAGGCTTGGTTACAAGTACTGACTGATGTTGTAGTGGCCAGGCTTAGGCTTGGTTACAAGTACTGACTGATGTTGTAGTGGTCAGGCTTAGGCTTGGTTACAAGTACTGACTGATGTTGTAGTGGCCAGGCTTAGGCTTGGTTACAAGTACTGACTGATGTTGTAGTGGCCAGGCTTAGGCTTGGTTACAAGTACTGACTGATGTTGTAGTGGTCAGGCTTAGGCTTGGTTACAAGTACTGACTGATGTTGTAGTGGCCAGGCTTAGGCTTGGTTACAAGTACTGACTGATGTTGTAGTGGCCAGGCTTAGGCTTGGTTACAAGTACTGACTGATGTTGTAGTGGCCAGGCTTAGGCTTGGTTACAAGTACTGACTGATGTTGTAGTGGCCAGGCTTAGGCTTGGTTACAAGTACTGACTGATGTTGTAGTGGTCAGGCTTAGGCTTGGTTACAAGTACTGACTGATGTTGTAGTGGCCAGGCTTAGGCTTGGTTACAAGTACTGACTGATGTTGTAGTGGCCAGGCTTAGGCTTGGTTACAAGTACTGACTGATGTTGTAGTGGCCAGGCTTAGGCTTGGTTACAAGTACTGACTGATGTTGTAGTGGCCAGGCTTAGGCTTGGTTACAAGTACTGACTGATGTTGTAGTGGCCAGGCTTAGGCTTGGTTACAAGTACTGACTGATGTTGTAGTGGCCAGGCTTAGGCTTGGTTACAAGTACTGACTGATGTTGCAGTGGCCAGGCTTAGGCTTGGTTACAAGTACTGACTGATGTTGTAGTGGTCAGGCTTAGGCTTGGTTACAAGTACTGACTGATGTTGTAGTGGCCAGGCTTAGGCTTGGTTACAAGTACTGACTGATGTTGTAGTGGCCAGGCTTAGGCTTGGTTACAAGTACTGACTGATGTTGTAGTGGCCAGGCTTAGGCTTGGTTACAAGTACTGACTGATGTTGTAGTGGCCAGGCTTAGGCTTGGTTACAAGTACTGACTGATGTTGTAGTGGCCAGGCTTAGGCTTGGTTACAAGTACTGACTGATGTTGTAGTGGCCAGGCTTAGGCTTGGTTACAAGTACTGACTGATGTTGTAGTGGCCAGGCTTAGGCTTGGTTACAAGTACTGACTGATGTTGTAGTGGCCAGGCTTAGGCTTGGTTACAAGTACTGACTGATGTTGTAGTGGCCAGGCTTAGGCTTAGTTACAAGTACTGACTGATGTTGTAGTGGCCAGGCTTAGGCTTGGTTACAAGTACTGACTGGTGTTGTAGTGGCCAGGCTTAGGCTTGGTTACAAGTACTGACTGCTGTTGTAGTGGTCAGGCTTAGGCTTGGTTACAAGTACTGACTGATGCTGTAGTGGTCAGGCTTAGGGTTGGTTACAAGTACTGACTGATGTTGTAGTGGTCAGGCTTAGGCTTGGTTACAAGTACTGACTGATGTTGTAGTGGTCAGGCTTAGGCTTGGTTACAAGTACTGACTGATGTTGTAGTGGCTAGGCTTAGGCTTGGTTACAAGTACTGACTGATGTTGTAGTGGTCAGGCTTAGGCTTGGTTACAAGTACTGACTGATGTTGTAGTGGCCAGGCTTAGGCTTGGTTACAAGTACTGACTGATGTTGTAGTGGCCAGGCTTAGGCTTGGTTACAAATACTGACTGATGTTGTAGTGGCCAGGCTTAGGCTTGGTTACAAGTACTGACTGATGTTGTAGTGGCCAGGCTTAGGCTTGGTTACAAGTACTGACTGATGTTGTAGTGGCCAGGCTTAGGCTTGGTTACAAGTACTGACTGATGTTGTAGTGGCCAGGCTTAGGCTTGGTTACAAGTACTGACTGATGTTGTAGTGGCCAGGCTTAGGCTTGGTTACAAGTACTGACTGATGTTGTAGTGGCCAGGCTTAGGCTTGGTTACAAGTACTGACTGATGTTGTAGTGGCCAGGCTTAGGCTTGGTTACAAGTACTGACTGATGTTGTAGTGGCCAGGCTTAGGCTTGGTTACAAGTACTGACTGATGTTGTAGTGGCCAGGCTTAGCTTGGTTACAAGTACTGACTGATGTTGTAGTGGCCAGGCTTAGGCTTGGTTACAAGTACTGACTGATGTTGTAGTGGCCAGGCTTAGGCTTGGTTACAAGTACTGACTGATGTTGTAGTGGCCAGGCTTAGGCTTGGTTACAAGTACTGACTGATGTTGTAGTGGCCAGGCTTAGGCTTGGTTACAAGTACTGACTGATGTTGTAGTGGTCAGGCTTAGGCTTGGTTACAAGTACTGACTGATGTTGTAGTGGCCAGGCTTAGGCTTGGTTACAAGTACTGACTGATGTTGTAGTGGCCAGGCTTAGGCTTGGTTACAAGTACTGACTGATGTTGTAGTGGCCAGGCTTAGGCTTGGTTACAAGTACTGACTGATGTTGTAGTGGCCAGGCTTAGGCTTGGTTACAAGTACTGACTGATGTTGTAGTGGCCAGGCTTAGGCTTGGTTACAAGTACTGACTGATGTTGTAGTGGCCAGGCTTAGGCTTGGTTACAAGTACTGACTGATGTTGTAGTGGCCAGGCTTAGGCTTGGTTACAAGTACTGACTGATGTTGTAGTGGTCAGGCTTAGGCTTGGTTACAAGTACTGACTGATGTTGTAGTGGCCAGGCTTAGGCTTGGTTACAAGTACTGACTGATGTTGTAGTGGCCAGGCTTAGGCTTGGTTACAAGTACTGACTGATGTTGTAGTGGCCAGGCTTAGGCTTGGTTACAAGTACTGACTGATGTTGTAGTGGTCAGGCTTAGGCTTGGTTACAAGTACTGACTGATGTTGTAGTGGCCAGGCTTAGGCTTGGTTACAAGTACTGACTGATGTTGTAGTGGCCAGGCTTAGGCTTGGTTACAAGTACTGACTGATGTTGTAGTGGCCAGGCTTAGGCTTGGTTACAAGTACTGACTGATGTTGTAGTGGCCAGGCTTAGGCTTGGTTACAAGTACTGACTGATGTTGTAGTGGCCAGGCTTAGGCTTGGTTACAAGTACTGACTGATGTTGTAGTGGCCAGGCTTAGGCTTGGTTACAAGTACTGACTGATGTTGTAGTGGCCAGGCTTAGGCTTGGTTACAAGTACTGACTGATGTTGTAGTGGTCAGGCTTAGGCTTGGTTACAAGTACTGACTGATGTTGTAGTGGCCAGGCTTAGGCTTGGTTACAAGTACTGACTGATGTTGTAGTGGCCAGGCTTAGGCTTGGTTACAAGTACTGACTGATGTTGTAGTGGCCAGGCTTAGGCTTGGTTACAAGTACTGACTGATGTTGTAGTGGCCAGGCTTAGGCTTGGTTACAAGTACTGACTGATGTTGTAGTGGCCAGGCTTAGGCTTGGTTACAAGTACTGACTGATGTTGTAGTGGCCAGGCTTAGGCTTGGTTACAAGTACTGACTGATGTTGTAGTGGCCAGGCTTAGGCTTGGTTACAAGTACTGACTGATGTTGTAGTGGCCAGGCTTAGGCTTGGTTACAAGTACTGACTGATGTTGTAGTGGCCAGGCTTAGGCTTGGTTACAAGTACTGACTGATGTTGTAGTGGCCAGGCTTAGGCTTGGTTACAAGTACTGACTGATGTTGTAGTGGCCAGGCTTAGGCTTGGTTACAAGTACTGACTGATGTTGTAGTGGCCAGGCTTAGGCTTGGTTACAAGTACTGACTGATGTTGTAGTGGCCAGGCTTAGGCTTGGTTACAAGTACTGACTGATGTTGTAGTGGCCAGGCTTAGGCTTGGTTACAAGTACTGACTGATGTTGTAGTGGCCAGGCTTAGGCTTGGTTACAAGTACTGACTGATGTTGTAGTGGCCAGGCTTAGGCTTGGTTACAAGTACTGACTGATGTTGTAGTGGCCAGGCTTAGGCTTGGTTACAAGTACTGACTGATGTTGTAGTGGCCAGGCTTAGGCTTGGTTACAAGTACTGACTGATGTTGTAGTGGCCAGGCTTAGGCTTGGTTACAAGTACTGACTGATGTTGTAGTGGTCAGGCTTAGGCTTGGTTACAAGTACTAAATTTGCTTGCAGCAAATACGTGAACTGTGGACATAAATGCAAATGTAACCCTGTTACCAATTTGGGGTTTAGTTTTAGGCCTTTTATGTATCCATATGTTCTTGCGCTACCCTCCACAGGATGGATATGTTCTTGCGCTACCCTCCAAAGGATGGATATGTTCTTGCGCTACCCTCCACAGGATGGATATATTCTTGCGCTATCCTCCAAAGGATGGATATGTTCTCGCGCTACCCTCCACAGGATGGATATGTTCTCGCGCTACCCTCCACAGGATGGATATGT
>NC_091333.1:8005071-8010071 GCF_038502225.1 Cherax quadricarinatus | reverse complement strand
GTGTGTGTGTGTACTCACCTAGTTTTACTCACCTAGTTGAGGTTGCAGGGGTCGAGTCCAAGCTCCTGGCCCCGCCTCTTCACTGGTCGCTACTAGGTCACTCTCCCTGAACCATGAGCTTTATCGTACCTCTGCTTAAAGCTATGTATGAATCCTGCCTCCACTACATCGCTTCCCAAACTATTCCACTTACTGACTACTCTGTGGCTGAAGAAATACTTCCTAACATCCCTGTGATTCATCTGTGTCTTCAGCTTCCAACTGTGTCCCCTTGCTACTGTGTCCAATCTCTGGAACATCCTGTCTTTGTCCACCTTGTCAATTCCTCTCAGTATTTTGTAAGTCGTTATCATGTCCCCCCTATCTCTCCTGTTCTCCAGTGTCGTCAGGTTGATTTCCCTTAACCTCTCCTCGTAGGACATACCTCTTAGCTCTGTTGCAAACCTTTGCACTTTCTCTAGTTTCTTTACATGCTTGGCTAGGTGTGGGTTCCAAACTGGTGCCGCATACTCCAATATGGGCCTAACGTACACGGTGTACAGGGTCCTGAACGATTACTTATTAAGATATCGGAATGCTGTTCTGAGGTTTGCCAGGCGTCCATATGCTGCAGCAGTTATTTGGTTGATGTGCGCTTCAGGAGATGTGCCTGGTGTTATACTCACCCCAAGATCTTTTTCCTTGAGTGATGTTTGTAGTCTCTGGCCCCCTAGACTGTACTTCGTCTGCGGTCTTCTTTGCCCTTCCCCAATCCTCATGACTTTGCACTTGGTGGGATTGAACTCCACGAGCCAATTGCTGGACCAGGTCTGCAGCCTGTCCAGATCCCTTTGTAGTTCTGCCTGGTCTTCGATCGAATGAATTCTTCTCATCAACTTCACGTCATCTGCAAACAGGGACACCTCGGAGTTTATTCCTTCCGTCATGTCGTTCACAAATACCAGAAACAGCACTGGTCCTAGGACTGACCCCTGTGGGACCCCGCTGGTCACAGGTGCCCATTCTGACACCTCGCCACGTACCATTAATCGCTGCTGTCTTCCTGACAAGTATTCCCTGATCCATTGTAGTGCCTTCCCTGTTATCCCTGCTTGGTCCTCCAGTTTTTGCACTAATCTCTTGTGTGGAACTGTGTCAAACGCCTTCTTGCAGTCCAAGTATATGTGTGTGTGTGTGTGTGTGTGTGTGTGTGTGTGTGTGTGTGTGTGTGTGTGTGTGTGTGTGTGTGTGTGTGTGTGTGTGTGTGTGTGTGTGTGTGTGTGTGTGTGTGTGTGTGTGTGTGTGTGTGTGTGTGTGTGTGTAAGCGAAACATTTCAACGTTTTTAAAGATACCCAACTGTTGTACATGTGTCATAATGTTCAACTTGTCTGTATTATATACCATTTTCAACAAGACTACTGCAGTGTTCCTTCAGTTTTGTACACACTGTAGGTAACAATTTCTGTACGTTACTTACGATCGCTGCTGTGAATGACCTGCTCAGAACTAGACACCCGAGATATGTCACTATTTCATGTGACATTTGTGCAGTATTTGGGAATCTATTTTGAGGAAACGTTTGGCTAGCCAGTGACTTCTTCAGTCTTATACGGAGAAGAACGGTGAAATATAAGGAGGAGAATGAGGTAATCAGTCCCTCAGCCTGGAGTCGGCGTGTTCAGTCCATTAATATTGTATTGGTAACACTTATTACAATTGTATTATAATTTAGAATTTATAGGTAGTACTTAGTAGTGATTGATTAGTTGATGGAGTTGATGATTTACCTCGAGTTCGGGCGAGGTGTTAGCGTGGGCGTGAACGTGGGTGTGGGTGTGGGCGTGGGTAGAGAGATGGGTAATGAC
The DNA here is from genome assembly GCF_038502225.1 of Cherax quadricarinatus. Classification (NCBI taxonomy): domain Eukaryota; kingdom Metazoa; phylum Arthropoda; class Malacostraca; order Decapoda; family Parastacidae; genus Cherax; species Cherax quadricarinatus. The sequence continues at coordinate 8,008,226 of NC_091333.1, read as the reverse complement.
AGGAACAACAGCCACGTCTAGTACCTCCGTGTCTGAGAACCATCCTGGGTTAAGAGACAGGTAAACAAACAGGTTTCAATACAACCGGTGGATATGTTATGAGTCGGGGGGGATGGAGTGCCAGGAGCTGCGACACGCAAACTAAAAAGACAGACAAATACACAACCGGCCACAAATAAAGTAGATAAAATCCCATAAGGTGAATACAGAACGGATGTCCGGCATAATAAAGTTATATTTCTATGAAGGGAACTAAAGCCAGTCATGAACACTATGTCATCTTTATTACTGTTTTCTTACCTGACTTCTGTGTCTCTTGTTTATCGGCATCTTCAGCTGTTTTTTCTGATCTCTCTCCCTTCTCGTCGTCGTCTTCTGTTCCGCTATCATTGGTTTTCATCCTACTGGCTTTCATTTCGTTTCTTGAAGACTGTTTTTCTCTGTTTACGCTGTTCTTAGGTTCTTCTCTTCTGTCTTGTGGTTTTTCGTTCACCTTCTTCGTTGGCAAAGTTCCGGTTTCGTTCACTGTGTCATTTATTCTCGCAAGGTTATTGTGGTTCGTTATTCTTTCTAGTTCACTGACGTGGTGTTGGAGGGAGGAGTCCACACCATCTTCGTTGCCCAAGACTCTTACATCCTCGGTAGCTTCTTCAGCAGATACCAAGGGATAGTGGTCTGGGGAACGCGAGACCAGTGAGAACCCAGCATCATTCCCTTCGGCAGCACTCGTTACTGCATTCAACTTTCCCGGTTCTCCCGTAACATTCACCAGCTGCTGAGGAATATCGGCTGGACGTTCTTTAGGAGAGGAAGTCGAGAGGCGCCCAGTAACACCTCCAGTCACTTTCTCAACCCCAGAGACCTCCAGAACTTCTTGAAGAGGCAAGACAGAGAGGTCGGGATGTGGGTGTTCAGAAGCCTCCACTGGGAGGAAGCCAAGCCAGAAGGTGAATAACCAAAGAGTTAGAAAGCTTCCTGAAGGCATTCCTCCAACAAGGAGCCAAGCGTTCTTCATCGTCAAGGACAACTTACGAGAAAACTGATATTTCTTACTGCAGACGAAAGATTAACCCGTCCTGGATCACTTACACGCAATTTAACTCTTTCACAGGACGGTACAAGAGGAAAGGGAAAAACAGAAGAGCTCTTACAATTTCTTATCTATAGGGAAAGTTTTTTTTACCATATACGATATCAACACTGGTGGAATTCGCATCCGGCATGTCGTATCACAGAGCATGTTGCTTATTTATCTCTCATTTCTCTCACACTGTCTCATATAACTTATCCACGAATTAAATGCACGTAGCATAGATCATCACCACAAGGGATAGGGATAGGTCACAACTCTAGAGACGTGACACTAGTACTGACTAGTGACACTGTGAGTGACATGCAGTACTGACTGGTGGCACTGTGAGTGACACGCTAGTACTGACGGATGGCACTGTATGTTGTGATACACTAGTACTGGTCGTTGACACTGTGAGTGACACAATAGTACTGACTGGTGAAACTGTAGAGTGAGTGTGTTAGCTTTACCGACTGCATCACTCCAGTTTCCGGTGACTTATATCACCACTACCACCGCCACCACTGTTACCAACACCGTTACACTCATCACTGTCTAAAAATGCCACTGCTATCACCACTACCTCCACCCTAAATACTAGTACCTCCATCTCCACCTCCATCACCACCACTATCACCACAGTCACCACCACCACCACTACCACAACCACTATTACCAACAACAATAAAATGATAAGACTCAATAGACAGAGCTAAAAAATCTTATCTTCAGCAAGGAAGTAGATAAATCTGTAACACACACACGCACACACACACACACGCACACACACACACACACGCACACACACACACACACACACACACACACACACACACACACACACACACACACACACACACACACACACACACACACACACACACACACACACACGACCCCTGCAACCACAATTAGGTGAGTACACACGCACGCACGCACGCACGTACGCACGCACACAGTAGGAAATGCTCGAGCGATAAAAGACAGAGAGTTCAAAGTAAGGAATGAGACATCAGGATGGGATAAAAGAATGGGGTTCCCCAAGGATCAGTGTTGGGACCACTACTCTTCCTGCAAAATGGATACACAGTAAATGCATTGGAGAGAACATACAGAGAGGGATGGAGAAATTAATCCACTGTGAAATGAATCCCTCATAAGAGGATAGACTGAGAGACCTGGTTTGAAGACACGTGTGTAAACACCAGAACATATTTATTGGAAAACGTTTCGGTCCTGGGACCAAAATGTGTTTATTAACATGAAGAGTTAATAAACACTTGTGTAACATCCGGTTGTTTTATCAGTTGTTTCGCCATCCAGTTGTTTTATCAGTTGTTTCGCCATCCAGTTGTTTTATCAGTTGTTTCGCCATCCAGTTGTTTTATCAGTTGTTTCGCCATCCAGTTGTTTTATCAGTTGTTTCGCCATCCAGTTGTTTTATCAATTGTTTCGCCATCCAGTTGTTTTATCAATTGTTTCGCCATCCAGTTGTTTTATCAATACAATGACATAATGTGAAGACTGTAGAAGTATATACAAAAGATGAGGTAATCAGTCCCTGAGCCTAAGAGCAGGTGATGAGCACCGTAGTCTTCAAGACTACGGTGATAAACTCCACAGAGACCTCAACAGGCTGCAGATATAGTCAAACAAATGGCTGCTAGAGTTCAACCCAAACAAATGTAAGGTTATGCGTTACAGAGAAGGACAGGACAGACCGGTCACAGAGCACAGCATGAGCGGAGAGAAGCTATAAATATCAGGGAGTGAAAAGGACCTGAGGGTGAATACAACACCGAACATATCACCAGACTCCTACATGAACCACACAACGTCAGTAACTTATGTAAGATTAGCAAACTTCAGAATAACATTGAGAAAGTGAACAAAGAATCCTTCAGAGCCTTATTGACGACATATGTTAAGTCAGTCACTGAGTACACAGCCCCAGCATGGAGCCCACACCTGGTCAAGCACTTGAAGAAACTGGAAAAGGTGTAAATGTTTGCAACTAGACTAGTACCAGTACTGAACAATTTACTACGAGGAGAGATGCACGGAACTGATTAATAATAATAAT
>NC_091333.1:7982571-7995071 GCF_038502225.1 Cherax quadricarinatus | reverse complement strand
AGGAATAACCTCTTGTAGGAGTGAGGAAGAGCCAGTTGTGAGTGTGGGGGAAGTTCGTGAGGCAGTAGGTAAAATGAAAGGGGGTAAGGCAGCCGGGATTGATGGGATAAAGACAGAAATGTTAAAAGCAGGTGGGGATATAGTTTTGGAGTGGTTGGTGCAATTATTTAATAAATGTATGGAAGAGGGTAAGGTACCTAGGGATTGGCAGAGAGCATGCATAGTTCCTTTGTATAAAGGCAAAGGGGATGAAAGAGAGTGCAAAAATTATAGGGGGATAAGTCTGTTGAGTATACCTGGTAATGTGTATGGTAGAGTTATTATTGAAAGAATTAAGAGTAAGACGAAGAATAGGACAGCAGATGAACAAGGAGGCTTTAGGAATGATAGGGGGTGTGTGGACCAGGTGTTTACAGTGAAACATATAAGTGAACAGTATTTAGATAAGGCTAAAGAGGTCTTTGTGGCATTTATGGATTTGGAAAAGGCGTATGACAGGGTGGATAGGGGGGCAATGTGGCAGATGTTGCAGGTGTATGGTGTAGGAGGTAGGTTACTGAAAGCAGTGAAGAGTTTTTACGAGGATAGTGAGGCTCAAGTTAGAGTATGTAGGAAAGAGGGAAATTATTTCCCAGTAAAAGTAGGCCTTAGACAAGGATGTGTGATGTCACCGTAGTTGTTTAATATATTTATAGATGGGGTTGTAAGAGAAGTAAATGCGAGGGTCTTGGCAAGAGGCGTGGAGTTAAAAGATAAAGAATCACACACAAAGTGGGAGTTGTCACAGCTGCTCTTTGCTGATGACACTGTGCTCTTGGGAGATTCTGAAGAGAAGTTGCAGAGATTGGTGGATGAATTTGGTAGGGTGTGCAAAAGAAGAAAATTAAAGGTGAATACAGGAAAGAGTAAGGTTATGAGGATAACAAAAAGATTAGGTGATGAAAGACTGGATATCAGATTGGAGGGAGAGAGTATGGAGGAGGTGAATGTATTCAGATATTTGGGAGTGGACGTGTCAGCGGATGGGTCTATGAAAGATGAGGTGAATCATAGAATTGATGAGGGGAAAAGGGTGAGTGGTGCACTTATGAGTCTGTGGAGACAAAGAACTTTGTCCTTGGAGGCAAAGAGGGGAATGTATGAGAGTATAGTTTTACCAACGCTCTTATATGGGTGTGAAGCATGGGTGATGAATGTTGCAGCGAGGAGAAGGCTGGAGGCAGTGGAGATGTCATGTCTGAGGGCAATGTGTGGTGTGAATATAATGCAGAGAATTCGTAGTTTGGAAGTTAGGAGGAGGTGCGGGATTACCAAAACTGTTGTCCAGAGGGCAGAGGAAGGGTTGTTGAGGTGGTTCGGACATGTAGAGAGAATGGAGCGAAACAGAATGACTTTAAGAGTGTATCAGTCTGTATTGGAAGGAAGGCAGGGTAGGGGTCGGCCTAGGAAAAGTTGGAGGGAGGGGGTAAAGGAGGTTTTGTGTGCGAGGGGCTTGGACTTCCAGCAGGCATGCGTGAGCGTGTTTGATAGGAGTGAATGGAGACAAATGGTTTTTAATACTTGACGTGCTGTTGGAGTGTGAGCAAAGTAACATTTATGAAGGGGTTCAGGGAAACCGGCAGGCCGGACTTGAGTCCTGGAGATGGGAAGTACAGTGCCTGCACTCTGAAGGAGGGGTGTTAATGTTGCAGTTTAAAAACTGTAGTGTAAAGCACCCTTCTGGCAAGACAGTGATGGAGTGAATGATGGTGAAAGTTTTTCTTTTTCGGGCCACCCTGCCTTGGTGGGAATCGGCCAGTGTGATAATAAAATATATATATATATATATATATATATATATATATATATATATATATATATATATATATATATATATATATATATATATATATATATATATCTGAGAGAGTTAGAGCAAAGGAAGGGGTAGCAGTAATGTTAAATGATCAGTTATGGAAGGAGAAAAGAGAATATGAATGTGTAAATTCGAGAATTATGTGGATTAAAGTAAAGGTTGGATGCGAGAAGTGGGTCATAATAAGCGTGTATGCACCTGGAGAAGAGAGGAATGCAGAGGAGAGAGAGAGATTTTGGGAGATGTTAAGTGAATGTATAGGAGCCTTTGAACCAAGTGAGAGAGTAATTGTGGTAGGGGACCTGAATGCTAAAGTAGGAGAAACTTTTAGAGAGGGTGTGGTAGGTAAGTTTGGGGTGCCAGGTGTAAATGATAATGGGAGCCCTTTGATTGAACTTTGTATAGAAAGGGGTTTAGTTATAGGTAATACATATTTTAAGAAAAAGAGGATAAATAAGTATACACGATATGATGTAGGGCGAAATGACAGTAGTTTGTTGGATTATGTATTGGTAGATAAAAGACTGTTGAGTAGACTTCAGGATGTACATGTTTATAGAGGGGCCACAGATATATCAGATCACTTTCTAGTTGTAGCTACACTGAGAGTAAAAGGTAGATGGGATACAAGGAGAATAGAAGCATCAGGGAAGAGAGAGGTGAAGGTTTATAAACTAAAAGAGGAGGCAGTTAGGGTAAGATATAAACAGCTATTGGAGGATAGATGGGCTAATGAGAGCATAGGCAATGGGGTCGAAGAGGAATGGGGTAGGTTTAAAAATGTAGTGTTAGAGTGTTCAGCAGAAGTTTGTGGTTACAGGAAAGTGGGTGCAGGAGGGAAGAGGAGCGATTGGTGGAATGATGATGTAAAGAGAGTAGTAAGGGAGAAAAAGTTAGCATATGAGAAGTTTTTACAAAGTAGAAGTGATGCAAGGAGGGAAGAGTATATGGAGAAAAAGAGAGAGGTTAAGAGAGTGGTGAAGCAATGTAAAAAGAGAGCAAATGAGAGAGTGGGTGAGATGTTATCAACAAATTTTGTTGAAAATAAGAAAAAGTTTTGGAGTGAGATTAACAAGTTAAGGAAGCCTAGAGAACAAATGGAGCACCCTTCTGGCAAGACAGTGATGGAGTGAATGATGGTGAAAGTTTTTCTTTTTCGGGCCACCCTGTACCTTAAGAGTGGGAATCGGCCAGTGTGTTTACATGAAACAATAAGTGAACAGTAAGATAAGGCTAAAGAGGTCTTTGTGGCATTTATGGATTTGGAAAAGGCGTATGACAGGGTGGATAGGTGGGCAATGTGGCAGATGTTGCAAGTATATGGTGTAGGAGGTAGGTTATAGTGAAGATACGTGGATAGTATATATATGTATAGTAAAAGTATATGTGTGATGTCACCTTGGTTGTTTAATATATATATAGTAAATGCGAGGGTCTTATATATATATATATATATATATGCAGGGTGTGCAAAAGAAGAAAATTAAAGGTGAATACAGGAAAGAGTAAGGTTATGAGGATAACAAAAAGATTAGGTGATGAAAGATTTATCAGATTGGAGGGAGAGAGTATGGAGGAGGTGAACGTATTCAGATATTTGGGAGTGGACGTGTCAGCGGATGGGTCTATGAAAGATGAGGTGAATCATAGAATTGATGAGGGAAAAAGAGTGAGTGGTGCACTTAGGAGTCTGTGGAGACAAAGAACTTTGTCCTTGGAGGCAAAGAGGGGAATGTATGAGAGTATAGTTTTACGCTCTTATATGGGTGTGAAGCATGGGTGATGAATGTTGCAGCGAGGAGAAGGCTGCAGTGGAGATGTCGTCTGAGGGCAATGTGTGGTGTGAATATAATGCAGAGAATTCGTAGTTTGGAAGTTAGGAGGATGCGGGATTACCAAAACTGTTGTCCACTGAGGTGGTTCGGACATGTAGAGAGAATGGAGCGAAACATGACTTCAAGAGTGTATCTCTGTAGTGGAAGGAAGGCTCGGCCTAGGAATAGTAAAGGAGGTTTTGGTGCGAGGGGCTTGGACTTCCAGAGGAGACGTGTTTGATAGGAGTGAATGGAGACAAATGGTTTTTAATACTTGACGTGCTGTTGGAGTGTGAGCAAAGTAACATTTATGAAGGGATTCAGGGAAACCGGCAGGCCGGACTTGAGTCCTGGAGATGGGAAGTACAGTGCCTGCACTCTGTTGCGTTTAAAAACTGTAGTGTAAAGTGGCAAGACAGTGATGGAGTGAATGATGGTGAAAGTTTTTCTTTTTCGGGCCACCCTGCCTTGGTGGGAACAGTGTGATAATAAAAAAAAAATAATAATAATAATATATATATATATATATATATATATATATATATATATATATAATATATATATATATATATATATATATATATATATATATATATATATATATATATCACTCTCTTACACACACACACACCTAGCCAAGCACGTCTAGAGAAAGTGCCCGACTATATGGCAGACAGTGAAGAGTACCACACAACACCGAGCTGACCCACACAACAGTAATAATAATTTATACTAAGAATACTAATCATAAATAAGGCTTTTATTATTACCAGTAATATTATTGAAACTACTACGACAAATAATAAAGAGAAACTGGTATTATTACTGATGAAATGCTTTTATTACTAGCTATATTATTATTAAAATTACTATAGCTACTGCAAATAATAATAATTATATATATATATATATATATATATATATATATATATATATATATATATATATATATATATATATATATATATATATATATATATATATATATATATATATATATATATATATGAACGAACCAATCAATAATAATAATAATAATAATAATAATAATAATACTAGAGTGGGTAGTACGGGTTTGTTTACCTCTGGTCACAGGGTTGGTACTGCTCGTCGCGGGTGGGGCGCCGACCACAGTTACCGTGACCATTACCTTGCACGTTGAGCTTCTTGAAGCACTCCTGGTTACCCACACGTGCGTCGGGGCCCCACACGTACTTGCACCGACCCTCGTGGCTCCCACACTGGCCCTCATAACAGTGGCCCTAAGGGATGAAATAAACGTTTAGAAACCGTTGCTTTTATCCTGGCACCTTGTAGCAGTGGCCCTGACGGGGGGAGATCCAGGGAGATAAGGGCTTGCTGCTACCAGTGTGGCTCTGACAACGGGAAGAAATGATAAAATTATTGAGTAACGCAAAGCTTGTGATTATCTGTTGTGTGGAGGTTGTTGTCATGAAGTGGGATGAAAGCAGTGGGATGAGGGATTAGGGTCGCAGGGAAGAGGGTCAGGGTGACAGGGAAGAGGGTCAGGGTGGCAGGGAAGAGGGTCAGGGTGGCAGGGAAGAGGGTCAGGGTAGCAGGGAAGAGAGTCAGGGTGGCAAGGAAGAGGGTCAGGGTAGCAGGGAAGAGGGTCAGGGTGGAAGGGAAAATGGTTAGGGTAGCCTGAAAGAGGGTCAGGGTGGCATTGAAGAGGGTCAGAGTGGCAGGGAAGAGGTTCAGGGTAGCAGGAAAGAGGGTCAGGGTAACAGGGAATAGGGCCAGAGTGGCAGGGAAGAGGATTAGGGTGGCAGGGAAGAGGGTCAGGAGTGGTCAGGGTGATGATCTTGAGGTGAATCATGATAAAGGTCAGGATGAGGGGGGTAAAAGTGGATGCCAGACTCACCCTGACACACCTGCAGAATTGACTCACCTTGCCTCCCCAACAGGTGGATCCGTCACTCTTGAGTACATCGTCGGGGCAGTACTCTGACTCCCCCGAGCAGTACTCTGGCAGGTCACACTCACTCTTCGCCTCCCGGCACTCTGACCCGACTTTCTTGGGCTGACACCTCTGCAGTAAATTATAAAAGGACCATGTTCCAAATTTAACACCAATTTTCTTACAAAACATTCTCTTAGAGTTTTTCACGTATAACAGAACATCAATAAACTTGTTCGTCCAGAAGTAAACATTACTCTTACCACGACAAGGAAAGCTGATACAGCAGTAGAGACTATCATGAACTGAAAGAATTAGATAGGAAAATATGCCAGTTTCTCATCTATCATTCATTAAGATGGGAATCAGATATCTAATAAAACACAGAAGATACTCAACATTTTTTTTTTGTTTATATTACAAGTGAAGGATACTACTCAGGCTTCTAACTGCATTCCTACAGCATTCATTTTCATTATTTATTTGTTTCTTAATGTTATTCCTCGTGATAGACTCAGACGCACCAAAGTTATATTCTACTTTTTCGTTCAGAGTACTTTTTTTTGGTTAACGTATCAACTATCATGAATCAACTCTTATCTCTTTTGTTGGAGTTCACAGGATCGATCGAACCTAAAGCGCTAAATTGAATATCTCTGTCACCTGAGTGTCACAGCAGGAACCAGAGGCGCAGGAGGCGTTGGCTGCTAGCCTACAGGTGGTGGGGACGCAACAGGGGTTGTGACAGAACTCCGGGGGACCGCAGTCACACTGCTCCCCAGCAGACACGTCCACCACCCCATCCCCACAGCTAGCCTCTGACATCATCCTCGTCGGTACGTTCTTCAGGCAGTCATAGGCTGTCGTCTCCAGCATATTGTCGACGTATTCCCTACTACAGGAGCTCCAGGCTATCCTGGGATTGTATACATCACTGCAGGGATAAAAGATAAATAACTGATACAAATTATTCTAGCAGGAATTAACATATAACTGAACCATAACACCCAGACACGGAAATCTCCCGTGCTTCTGAAGCAAGGATGAGACTTATTCATTTCACTAATTCCATTAACACTGCCCATGACCGATGGTTTACCATACAGATTCCTATCATACAAAGACCATAAGAATGGAGAAACACTGCAGCAGGCCCACTGGATCATACAAGGCAGGTCATTATCAAAAAACCACGTATGTATTTACATAAGAACATGAGAAAGTACGAAGGTACAACCATACAAATGGACAACCATACATAGGTACTACAATACAAAGATACTACCATACAAATGGATACCCATACAAAGGTACTACCATACGAAGGTACCACCATACAAATGGGCAACCGTACAAATGTACTACCATACAAATGGACAACCATACAAAGGTACTATCATACAAAGGTACTACCATACAAATGGACAACCATACAAAGGTACTATCATACAAAGGTACTACCATACAAATGGACAACCATACAAAGGTACTATCATACAATGGTACTATCATACAAAGGTACTACCATACAAATGGACAACCATACAAAGGTATTACCATACAAGGGTACCACATAGAGGCATGGTAGCGGCATCAGCAGACTACCGTGACAAAACACAAATAACTCGACATTTTGGTTCTTCCTGCACAATTTCGGGTTCACTGGAAGTTGTCCAGTAAAAACGTCTGCAAAGATCAAAACCTCGTCCAGCTTCGCTAGCAGTTAGTGGGACAAGGTTACCCATCCATTTAACCTCCAGACGCATCACTGCTTAACCTGATGGGGTAGTGAGCGTGGGTACTGACCTAACACTGGAGTTCATGATGCACATGGAGGTGGGACATTGGCATTGATGCCCCAGGTATCGTTGTCCCTCGTCGTCATGCCTCATGCCCAAGTTGTGGCCCATCTCGTGGGCCAGGATACTGCCCACCAGCCCGGGATCCTCCTTCAGGTCCTTAACCACGCTCACAGACTGGACCTCACTACTCACAGAAAGGAGAAATTTTTTATATTATTATTATTATTATTATTATTATTATTATTGATTATTAATTAGAAGATACATTCACCATCATTTACTCAATCACCATGTTTCCAGAAAAATGTTGACACCTTAGTTATACAGCGCCTGTGGAATGGGGGGCATTCAAGGATGGGAAATGTATCCCCTAATCATCTTATCAAGAGCCCTTTATCAGAGAGAGAGAGAGAGAGAGAGAGAGAGAGAGAGAGAGAGAGAGATGCGCATCCGTGCTGAATATGAGTGATGAATCACAAGATGGCAGGAAGCTGTAGCTAGTTTTGCTATCTATGTTACGAGGATGATAAACAGGAAAGGCGTCAGCACCCCGTCCAGGGGGCACTGAACTTTTTTTTTTTTTACTTTGCTAAGGCTGGATTTTACTTTCGTTAATGGTACTCTTTCTGTTCTTTTACGTTAGAATACTGAAAATTTATTTTTAGCATTTTTTATACAATTTTCTGACCCTTTGGTGTGCTTCCTGCGTCTGGTGTAGATGTTTTAGTTTCTGTTCTACATTTGTGTGTAGATTATCTTTCCCTTTTTACAGCTGTTCAGTAAACCTTTATCGTCTTCTGTACATTCTTGTACGTTCTCTTTTGACAAGAGATCTTGTAGTGTTTCTCACCAGGTATTATTTTACAAAGACATTGTATGTTTCAGTATTCAGCTGTCCCATACACTGGTGTGGACTAATGATGCTCAGGACCACATCCCAGGAAATATTCAATAATTCTTTCTCGATTTTGTCCCAGTCGATCCACAAACTATTTCAAGTTCAATTTACTGAGATTGCCTTCACGTCGACCACGTCCATAGGCTCTTTAAGCAAAGATCTGTACGCTGGGATCGAAGTCCGTCCTGTATACAAGAGTGATACACGTGTGTCATACTCATCAAAGTGTATAACGAGAGTATAGTGATGATATAATATAGTGATTATACAGCTATACAAAGCAGAATCACAGAGAGAGAGAGAGAGAGAGAGAGAGAGAGAGAGAGAGAGAGAGAGAGAGAGAGAGAGAGAGAGAGAGAGAGAGAGAGAGAGAGAGAGAGAGAGAGAGAGAGAGAGAGAGAGAGAGAGAGAGATTTTAGATTTTGCCAGCGAAGTGGCTAGTTTATTGTGCACTCACATATCCATCCTGTGGACGGTAGTGCACGAGCACATGGATATACAATAGCCTAGGAACTAGGCCCCATAAAATGGGCCTAGTTCCTAGGCCTTTTGAATAATTTAGGAAATTTACTTAATATATCTGGCATCTTATTATTATTAATATCTTGTTATTCTATATTCCTCAGTAAGTGGACAATTAAGCACATAGTGCTCAAGACAGTGTTTTGATCATCATCTTTGCGTGTGTCAAACTGCCAGAAGTACTTGTAACCAAGCCTAAGCCTGGCCACTACATCAGTCAGTCTGTTCACATTGGAAGTTGCTCCATAAACGTACTTATTATCTATGTTCATGTTATCATAGTGAGTTGCAGATCTACACAAACAGCAGATATTTCCTCACCTGCACATCTGTCCAATGTCAGCCCTTCCTACCCTATCGTCGTTCATCACAGCACGTCTGTGGAAATAACAGCATTAATTTATGATTATTACTACTACCACTACTACTACTACTACTACTACTACTACTACTACTACTACCACTACTACTACTACTACTACTACTACTACTACTACTACTACTACTACTACTACTACTACTACTAATAATAATAATAATAATAATAATAATAATAATATAATTATTATTTTCAGAAGAAACGGGTATATTAATCCTTTAGACGTACATACAGACGTGCAATGCAATAAACGTACAGACAATGAAACAGACGTACAGACAATGACACAGACGTACAGATGTACAGACAATGAAACAGACGTACAGTTGTACAGACAATGAAACAGACGTACAGGCAAAGAAACAAAGAGACTCACGTCAGAAACACCAAGTTATGGTTGTGAAGGTGCGGTTCCTTCCTGAGTAGTCGCTTGCGGTACTAACATAAGAACATAAGAACATAAGAACGAAGGAACACTGCAGAAGGCCTACTGGCCCATGCGAGGCAGGTCCAAGTCTCCTACCGGCTTAAGCCAATGCACCCAACCTAGTCAGGTCAGGTCACATTGACTTAAGGGAGGAACACGGCAACCGACCTGGTAGCACAAGCTATCAGGTCTAACTCACACCCACCCACATCCACTCATGTATTTATCCAACCTATTTTTAAAGCTACACAACGTTCTGGCCTCTATAACGGTACTTGGGAGTTTGTTCCACTCATCCACAACTCTATTACCAAACCAGTACTTTCCTATATCCTTCCTGAATCTGAATTTTTCCAACTTAAAACCATTGCTGCGAGTCCTGTCTAGGCTAGATATTTTCAGCACACTATTTACATCCCCTTTATTTATTCCTGTCTTCCATTTATACACCTCAATCATATCCCCCCTAATTCTACGTCTTTCTAGAGAGTGCAGATTCAGGGCCCTTAGTCTATCCTCATAGGGAAGGTTTCTGATACATGGGATCAACTTTGTCATCCTCCTTTGTACATTTTCCAGAGAATTTATATCCATTCTGTAATAAGGTGACCAAAACTGTGCAGCATAATCTAAATGAGGCCTAACCAAGGATGTATAGAGTTGAAGAACAACCTGAGGACTCCTATTATTTATGCTTCTTGATATGAAGCCAAGGATTCTATTAGCTTTATTGCGAACACTTATGCACTGTTGTCTTGGTTTCAGATTACTGCTAACCAGAACTCCTAAATCTTTTTCGCAATCCGTAATATTAAGATCTACATTATTTAGTTTATATGTGGCATGATTATTGTCCTGTCCAACATTTAGAACTTTGCATTTGTCTATATTAAACTGCATCTGCCACTTCTCCGACCACTGCATCAGTCTATTCAAATCTTCCTGGAGTGCTCGAATGTCCTCGTCAGAATGAATTCGACGGCCTATTTTGGTGTCATCGGCAAACTTGCCGATGTCGCTCTTTATGCCCTCATCTATGTCGTTTATGTAGATTGTGAACAGCAGGGGGCCCAACACTGACCCCTGTGGAACACCGCTCGTGACACTTCCCCACTCTGATTTCTCCCCATTTATGCAAACTCTCTGCTGCCTATTTGTCAACCATGCCTCTATCCAGGAAAAAATTTCTCCTCCTATTCCATGTGCTTTAATTTTCCTCAATAGTCTCTGATGTGGGACCCTGTCAAAAGCCTTACTGAAGTCCATATACACAATATCATATTCATTACCATGATCTACCTCCTCAAATACCTTAGTGAAAAAAGTTAATAAATTCGTAAGGCAGGAACGCCCCTTTGTAAAACCATGCTGAGATTCGTTGATTAATTTATGCTTTTCAAGGTGGCTACGAACTGCCTCGGCAATTATTGATTCCATAAATTTTCCCACTATGGAGGTTAGGCTTATTGGTCTATAGTTCGAAGCTAAGGACCTGTCACCTGTTTTGAAAATAGGTATCACATTTGCCATTTTCCACTTATCTGGCACCATGCCAGTTTGTAGTGATATGTTGAAAAGATTAGCCAAAGGTGTGCTAAGCTCCTCTTTACATTCCTTTAGAACCCTTGCATACAGTTCATCAGGGCCTGGGGATTTGTTAGGTTTTAATTTATCTATTTGCCTAAGGACCATGTCACTTGTGACCCTAATAGTACACAGTTTATTATCGTCCTGTTCTACATAATTTATCATTACTGGAATATCGCTGGTATCCTCCTGTGTAAAAACTGAGAGGAAGTATGTGTTAAAAATTCTACACATTTCCTTATCACTGTCAGTGAGCTGACCCGAGGAACTTTTGAGTGGGCCTATCTTGTCCCTGATCTTACTTCTGTATACCTGAAAGAATCCTTTTGGGTTAGTCTTCGATTCTCTTGCAACTTTAACCTCATAATCTCTTTTTGCTTTTCTAATTCCCTTTTTTATTTCTCTCTTTAACTGAATATATCGATTTCTCAATTGCCCCTCTCCTCTTTTGATTTGCCTATATATGCCTCTCTTTTGACCAATCAGATATTTTAATCTATTGTTCATCCATTTAGGATCATTTTTGTTTGATCTGATTTCCCTATTTGGAACATAATTTGACTGAGCAGCTAGAACTATGCCCTGGAAAGCATCATATCGGCAACCATCACCACCTACCTGACCCTTAGTCAGGTCATTCCAGTTCAGCCCACCTAAGTAATTTTTCAGTCCTATGAAATCAGCCAAGCGAAAGTCAGGGACGGAGACTTGATTGCCATTATTAGGGGAATTCCATGATATATTAAAACTGAGTGATTTGTGATCACTTTCCCCAAGCTCATCATTAACCTCAAGATTATTAATTAGTGTTTCCCTACTGGCAAGAACCAAGTCAAGGAGGTTATTTCCCCTAGTTGGCTCTGTCACAAACTGTTTTAAAAAACAATCCTGGATCGTATCAAGAAAGTCACCTGACTCTAAATTTCCTGTCAAATTGCTCCAGTCAATCTGTCTATAGTTGAAATCTCCCATTAGCACAACATTTTCGTATGTAGATGCCTTACGAATTTCGTCCCATAGAAGTTTACTGCACTCCCTATCAAGATTTGGGGCCCTGTAAATCACACCCAAAATTAGTTTTTCTCGGCCCTCGAGAAGCTGTAACCAAACAGATTCAGTGGCTGACGCTTCTAATTTAATATCTTGTCTAACACAACAATTTAAATTGTCTCTGACATACATCGCTACTCCACCACCTTTCCTGTTGACCCTGTCAGTGTGGAATAATTTATAGCCTTGTATGTGACATTCAGAGGGCATCTCTCTATCTTTCAGATTGAGCCAGGTCTCTGTTATAG
>NC_091333.1:7905071-7977571 GCF_038502225.1 Cherax quadricarinatus | reverse complement strand
CACCACCACCACTGCCACCACCACCACCGCTACCACCACACCACACCACCACGCCACCACCACCACACCACCACCACCACCCTCCACTCACCACCACACCACCACCACCACCACCACCACCACCACCACCACCACCACCGCCACCACCCCACCACCAAACCACCACCACCCCCGCCAACCACCACCACCGCACCACCACCACGCCACCACCACCGCCCCCACCACCACCACCACCCCCGCCACCACCACCACCCCCACGCCCCCACCACCCCCACCCCCACCCCCGCCCCCAACCCCCACCCCGCACCACAAAATTTTTTCAGACAACGGAAAATGCCCCAGACTGGGGGACTACCACCAAAACTTTAAGGGTGATGGACTGATTACACCGTCTCAAGATTTTTCTGTTTATCAACTTTTCTGTACTGACTGAAGGTACTGTGAGGCGAAAGTTTCAAATAAAGATCCCTCCCAGAGCAACCTACGTCCCACCTCCTGGCACTATATAAAGGCTCCATCCTGTCACTTCAACTTCATATTGTTTCAGACAACGGAACAATGCTCTTCTCCAGACTGAGGGACTGACCACCTCAAAACTTTAAGGGTGATGGACTGATTACATCGTCTTCAAGTATCTTCTGCTTCTATCAACTTTTCTGTACTCGACTGAAGAAGCCTACTGTGTAGGCGAAACGTTTCGAAATAAAGATACCTAACTGTTGCATATGTGTCTTACATAACAGATTATTTCCTGTAGGTTACCTTTAGACTACCTGGAGGTTACCTGGAGTTTACCTGGAGATTACCTGGAGTCGCTTACTGAGGTCACTGCCTCCACGATGACAGTTTTAGGTTGTCACGAAGAATCACGTCCAAAACTCGGTAAGAGGTTTAGTCAGCCACTTTTGTTACAATATGGGCGAAGAAGGAGGTGAGTGAGTCTTCAGTCCCCAGGACTGAAGGACTAGACAGCGACATGTCAACTTACACCCTGTGGTCTTAGTTCACTTAGCAGTAAATAAGTACCTGGGTGTCGGTTGACCGTTGTGGGTCGCAACCTGGGAGATGATCAGATGCCACAAGGGACATCTGAGGAACCCAGACTGCCTCAGAATAACGAAAACACTAGTTATAATACGACATGAGGCACACTGACACGAGGCGTCTGCCGCAAGGCATGTCAGGGTAGGGACGTGAGATGGTAGAGATGAAAGTTCTTCATTTCTAGTAGTGGGGTTTTCCACTCGTTTACCTGAAGAGGGTTTCGGGGGTCAACGCCCCCCGGCTCGGTCTGAGACCAGGCCTAAACGTTTTCTTTAATAAAGGTCCTGAACTGTACAAAAGTGTCCGTCTCCACAGTAAGTAACTAAGACACAATGCGGGTTTGGGCCGTGGATTGTGAAGACGTTTCGCTCGCATGGGACTTTAACAATTCAAGGCGAATTGATAAGGTCCCAAGGAAGCGAAACGCCTTGACAATAAAATTCTATAACATAAGAACATAAGAAAGGAGGAACACTGCAGCAGGCCTACCGGCCCATACTAGGCAGGTCTTTCTCAAACCCAAACCCACTAACAAAATTATTCGTCCAACCCATTACCAATATTACCTACTGTGTCTTACTGACATGCCTCCTCACCTAAGTTCCTTTGTATGTTCGGATAATATTCGCTGCTGATTCTCCAACGTCCTCCTCTGCCCACGACACAGATAACTGCAACCACTAGGGTCGAGTAGCGTACACTGAGTCACTAAGCAGTGGTGCATGTTGTCTGGCAGTGTGGATGAGATGTCTGAGAGGTTGGTTGGGGCAGAAGCCTTCTAGTGTTATTTTAGGACTAATAGCGTTAGATTATCACTCGCAGTTCATACCATCTTAGCTTAACGTGCACCCTGGCGCTGGAAGACGCTCTCAGGCCAGTCCAGACGACCTGGATTTTCCTGTTTTTCATCCCCGCCCCTGTGAGTGTCGACGAGCACTCGTAAAAACGGAACACACTGGCAACACCGAACCCCTCCCTCCAAGGTTTCAAAAACAAATGGTCACAAATAGAGTTTACGGAAATAGAACCCACCCCCGCCCTACCTTCCATTACAGTGTAAACAAACCCCGCTACGTAAATCACCACGCACCGCCTGCGTTGTATATCAGACTATGACCAAATTTCTACCTATAGATCTCCAGCAGTGTGATCTATAGCTATGTGTCCCATAGGAGATTAGGACTTTTCTTTAAACAGGTTAATACACATATTACTTTTATGAATGTAAGATCTTGTCCAGCTTAACAGATTTCATCTCTTCTGTTATGACATCTGACGTCACTGGGCATGTTATCGTTGAATGGCTCTCACTGGCGTAGCGCTTTCTAGGACTAGAATACTTCTATTACTAACTACTACTACTACTACTACTACTACTACTGTTACTACTACTACTACTACTACTATGACTACTACTGCTACTACTACTACTACTACTACTATGACTACTACTGATACTACTACTACTACTAGGCGAACCCAAGAGTTGCACCTCAACACCCCGTGAACTGAGAGCGGTAAATGTAAAAGAAAGCCACTTTGGCTTTATTGTCTTTCCGAGGTCATGTACACATGTGCTACAGCTTAAGACAATTGTGTAAATCTAAGCTTGTGTACGTTAGCTGAATAAGCTTACTTTACTCGCATACGTATTTTACTTACACAGATTCAACCGGCCCCAGATATTCACCTTGTAAGGGACACACCTATTCGTATTTGTCAACACAGCCTGGAGAAGCATAGGGGATCAAGGCGTTCTGTATTTGTTTACAATGGAAAATACAAATCTACAGTCATACCTGATGAGGTGTCGTTGTGGTGGTAGGTTTCTCCTCCCGTTTCCCGCATCCTCTCTTCTAAATACAGCTCCTCCTCCTTCTTCTCCTCTTCCTCTGTCGTTGCCAGCTCCTGCAGCAGCCTGGCCTGGCCCTCAGGGGTGGAGTTGTTTCTCTGATCTTCCCGTGACGATGTCATCACTTCATTGGCATTTCGCGGCGTGGAATTGTCGTGCGAATCGTTCCTGGGTTCCGTCAGTACCGAGAGATCTCGCGTGGAGGCGCTCCCCTTCGTTAGTAAATACACAGCTGGTGTGGTGTGTCCCTCCGTCAGCAGGGACACTGTCGGCGTGGTGTCCTCCCTCTCTGTCAACAGGGATACTGTCGGCGTGGTGTGTCTCTCCGTCAGCAGGGACACTGACGGCGTGGTGTCCTCCCTCTCCGTCAGGAAGGAGTGGTGGACAGCATCCCCAGCGAGTCGTGTAGGGGTGACGACGAGGCTGGGTGACGTCAGGAGGTCAAGGCTCTGAAGTGACGTCACCTGATGCGAGAGGCACAACAAGAACACCAGTGTGAGGGAGACGGGTGGCGGGGAAGGCTGCTGCTGTTGCAGTGTTGGAGGCCACCACTTAAGTGTTGGAGGAGACGCCATCATCATCACTGCTGAAGGAGGTGGTTGTCTCCTCTTGCTCGCTCCTCTTTCTACACCCTCTCTACTTCTAAGCAACAATTAGTGTCTTCGTCTTCATTTAACTCCTCGTTTATCACCTCTTCCTCATTAATCGTCGCTTAGTTACTTCATCCAATAGCATCTGGAACAAGAGATAAAACAATCCATATATATATATATATATATATATATATATATATATATATATATATATATATATATATATATATATATATATATATATATATATATATATATATATATATATATATATATATATATATATATATATATATATATATATATATATTATTTATTATCACTCTGGCCGATTCCCACCAAGGCAGGGTGGCCCGAAAAAGAAAAACTTTCACCATCATTCACTCCATCACTGTCTTGCCAGAAGGGTGCTTTACACTACAGTTTTTAAACTGCAACATTAACACCCCTCCTTCAGAGTGCAGGCACTGTACTTCCTATCTCCAGGACTCAAGTCCGGCCTGCCGGTTTCCCTGAACCCCTTCATAAATGTTACTTTGCTCACACTCCAACAGCACGTCAAGTATCAAAAACCATTCGTCTCCGTTCACTCCTATCAAACACGCTCACGCACGCCTGCTGGAAGTCCAAGCCCCTCGCACACGAAACCTCCTTTACCCCCTCCCTCCAACCTTTCCTAGGCCGACCCCTACCCCGCCTTCCTTCCACTACAGACTGATACACTCTTGAAGTCATTCTGTTTCGCTCCATTCTCTCTACATGTCCGAACCACCTCAACAACCCTTCCTCAGCCCTCTGGACAACAGTTTTGGTAATCCCGCACCTCCTCCTAACTTCCAAACTACGAATTCTCTGCATTATATTCACACCACACATTGCCCTCAGACATGACATCTCCACTGCCTCCAGCCTTCTCCTCGCTGTAACATTCATCACCCATGCTTCACACCCATATAAGAGTGTTGGTAAAACTATACTCTCATACATTCCCCTCTTTGCTTCCAAGGACAAAGTTCTTTGTCTCCACAGACTCCTAAGTGCACCACTCACCCTTTTCCCCTCATCAATTCTATGATTCACCTCATCCTTCATAGACCCATCCGCTGACACCTCCACTCCCAAATATCTGAATACATTCACCTCCTCCATACTCTCTCCCTCCAATCTGATATCCAATCTTTCATCACCTAATCTTTTTGTTATCCTCATAACCTTACTCTTTCCTGTATTCACTTTTAATTTTCTTCTTTTGCACACCCTACCAAATTCATATATATATATATATATATATATATATATATATATATATATATATATATATATATATATATATATATATATATATATATATATATATATATATATATATATATACAGATAGATGTCCAGTACAGATGTCCAATCGCACAGAGGCGATCTTACCATTGCAAAACAAGCCACAAGGAGAATGGAAATCTTCAACTTAAGATCTTTCACACGTCTCCGTGCGTCAGCAGGAGCTGTGATGCAATATTGCAAGGGTAACAACACTGCACACACACACACACACACAGTATGTGTGTGTGTGTGTGTAATGTTTTAAATAGGTTATGTATGTATGGTCCGCCTGCTGAGCAGATTAATAGCAAGCAGATTAATAGCAGGCAGGGAGTCGGGGGAGGCAGTAGAGTGGTCCCGGGGGAACTCTGAAGATTTCTTCTGGAAGTCATTTAAATTTTCTCTTTCCACCTGTATGTATGTGACTCACCACAGCACCACGCGAGACACCATTCACCACAGCACCACGCGAGACACCATTCACCACAGCACCACGCGAGACACCATTCACCACAGCACCACCCGAGACACCATTCACCACAGCACCACGCGAGACACCATTCACCACAGCACCACGCGAGACACCATTCACCACAGCACCACGCGAGACACCATTCACCACAGCACCACGCGAGACACCATTCACCACAGCACCACGCGAGACACCATTCACCACAGCACCACGCGAGACACCATTCACCACAGCACCACGCGAGACACCATTCACCACAGCACCACGCGAGACACCATTCACCACAGCACCACGCGAGACACCATTCACCACAGCACCACGCGAGACACCATTCACCACAGCACCACGCGAGACACCATTCACCACAGCACCACGCGAGACACCATTCACCACAGCACCACGCGAGACACCATTCACCACAGCACCACGCGAGACACCATTCACCACAGCACCACGCGAGACACCATTCACCACAGCACCACGCGAGACACCATTCACCACAGCACCACGCGAGATAACATTCACCACAGCACCACGAGAGACACCATTCACCACAGCACCACGCGAGACAACATTCACCACAGCACCACGCGAGATAACATTCACCACAGCACCACGCGAGATAACATTCACCACAGCACCACGTGAGATAACATTCACCACAGCACCACGCGAGACACCATTCACCACAGCACCACGAGAGACACCATTCACCACAGCACCACGCGAGACACCATTCACCACAGCACCACGCGAGACACCATTCACCACAGCACCACGCGAGACACCATTCACCACAGCACCACGCGAGACACCATTCACCACAGCACCACGCGAGATAACATTCACCACAGCACCACGAGAGACACCATTCACCACAGCACCACGCGAGACACCATTCACCACAGCACCACGAGAGATACCATTCACCACAGCACCACGCGAGATAACATTCACCACAGCACCACGTGAGATAACATTCACCACAGCACCACGCGAGACACCATTCACCACAGCACCACGAGAGACACCATTCACCACAGCACCACGCGAGACACCATTCACCACAGCACCACGTGAGATAACATTCACCACAGCACCACGCGAGACACCATTCACCACAGCACCACGAGAGACATCATTCACCACAGCACCACGTGAGATAACATTCACCACAGCACCACGCGAGACACCATTCACCACAGCACCACGAGAGACACCATTCACCACAGCACCACGCGAGACAACATTCACCACAGCACCACGCGAGACAACATTCACCACAGCACCACGCGAGACACCATTCACCACAGCACCACGAGAGACACCATTCACCACAGCACCACGCGAGATAACATTCACCACAGCACCACGCGAGATAACATTCACCACAGTACCTCACAACACAGCATTCACCACACAGCTGGAATGTGAAAAAAATCAATGTACAACAACATTCAAAATACCTTTATTACAGCAGATGCCTTGGAAATGAATAGATACCCAATGGAAAGAAACACACCACCCCGCTCAGCTTCCAGCCCCAGTGCTGACCCAGGTATTAACACTAATACAGCCTATCTTCAAGAAAAATAATAGGTCTGATGTAAGCAACTATAGGCCTGTTAGTATACTCAGTATAATATCTAAAATTCTGGAGAGGGCGGTGTATTCTCAAGTAGTTAAGTACCTTAATGACAACAGCATTCTCCATAGCTATCAATCGGGCTTTAGAAGATCTTACTCAACCGACACCTCCCTAATTAATCTGATGGATTACCTGAGAACTGAAATGTCAAAGGGTAACCTCATAGGTATGGTAACCTTAGATCTGCAAAAGGCCTTCGATACTGTCAACCACAATATATTATGTAAGAAACTTCAAGCTATCGGTATAGGTTCTGTAGACTGGTTTAAGTCCTACCTTAGCAACAGGAGACAAATAGTCAAAATCAACAAAAAGGAATCAGAACCCCTGCCGATAACATGTGGAGTTCCCCAAGGTAGTATTCTGGGTCCCTTATTATTCTTATGTTATGTCAATGATATGCCTATCAGTGTCAAGTGCAAACTCCTACTGTATGCAGATGACAGTGCTCTGTTAGTGACAGGTAAAGACCCACAAGATATTGCTAATGTTTTAACACTGGAACTGGAGTCCTGCAGCAAATGGTTAGTAGACAACAAACTAACATTACACCTCGGGAAAACTGAAGCCATTCTCTTTGGCACGAAACATAAACTGAGAATGGTAAATAATTTTAATGTTCAGTGTAATGGGGAGCCCATCACTTTGGTTTCATCAGTAAAATATCTGGGAATCCCCTTTGACCCATGCATGTCAGGAGAATTGATAGGGAACAGTGTAGTAAAGAAAGCGAATGCCAGACTGAAGTTCCTGTATAGACAAGCACAGTGTCTACCTACTGAGGCTCGCAGGACCCTATGTCTAGCCCTTATACAATGCCATATGGATTACTCTTGCTCTTCATGGTACTCTGCCTTGACAAAAAAGCTGAAAGATAGACTGCAAATCACCCAGAACAAAATCGTAAGATTCATCCTGGGGCTGGGACCAAGAGAACATGTAGGCCAGGATGAATTACAGCAGTTGGATATGCTGAATGTTGAAGACAGAGTAAAACAACTGAAGCTAAATCATGTTTATAAAATTGCTCACAAACAATGTCCAGAATATCTTGCTGTCAATTTTGTTAAGGTTGGGAACCAAAGCAATCATAGTACTAGGGGGAGAGAGCACAACTTTGTAGTACCCACAGTCATTGGCCAGGCTTCAAACACCTTTTATTGTACAGCAATAAAGGAATGGAACAGACTACCCGCACATGTCAAAGCCAGTCATAGCATGAACCAGTTCAAGAAGAGTGCTAAAAGGTGTCTGATGAATGTAGCTACAGAAAGGGAGGGGAATGATTTTCTATTTTTTAGCTAACATACGTGTAAATTTTACCTTATTCCTAGTAATGACCCTCGTATTGTAGATAGTCTTAATGACCCTCGTGTAGTAGATAGTCTTTTTAGTATGATATTAAGATGTTATCTTCATTGTAGAATAATAAGAAAATATTATAACCTTTATATTATAATAATAAGGTAAAAGGACCCCAATGGAAATAAGTCACTCTGTCTGGCTTTTTTTGGGTTATCCCAGGTTCTCTACACATATGCTGCTATGTATGATAATTCTATGTAACTGTATTTGTGTATACCTGAATAAACTTACTTACTTACTTACTCGACTACAGACTCTTCCACAGCCACTATTACAGATTTAGTACAGCAGAAGTCTGCTTCTGGGGACAGTGCTGGTCCAGATTTAGTACAGCAGAAGTCTGCCTCTGGGGACAGTATTGGTCTAGATTTAGTACAGCAGAAGTCTGCTTCTGGGGACAGTGTTGGTTCAGATTTAGTACAGCAGAAGTCTGCTTCTTGGGACAGTGCTGGTCCAGTTCTAGTAATAGCTGGCGGTGGCTATTCTGGTGCAGTTGCTGAAGATAGCACTAGAACAGTCTTAGAACCTACACAACTTGGGAACTAAGAACCCCAGTTCTAGTCCGCTGAAAGCAGAATTGTGCAAAGTCTAAGCCCGGGGTGTCTCTAGGCACGAAATATCTGGGAGAACGAATGGGGAGTGCAACTTTGACCATCCAAAAATATGCCGCGACCTCCTGAACAAAAAGTGTCATACATCAGTCCACGAAAAACAGTGCTACAACACAAACTGCCCTACATACCACTTGAAAGGGACCAGGAGGTACACACCCCACACAACTTGGGAAACTAACCATGGTAGTTACAACCTTCCCACAGCAAGAGATTTTTCAGTGCCAGGACATGGGGAAAAAGTGAAAAGAAATGACACCACAACATCACACAGCACGACTCACCACAGCAACACTGGACAACACAGGAGTCACCACAACACTGGACAACACAGGAGTCACACCAACACTGGACAACACAGGAGTCACACGAACACTAGTGAGATTCAAGTAACCACTTCAGCTGTTATTATCAACAATTTCCGACGTAGAGAGGAAATACTTCACGTGAAGCGAGTATTCTTCTTCACGAGAGAGAGAGAGAGAGAGAGAGAGAGAGAGAGAGAGAGAGAGAGAGAGAGAGAGAGAGAGAGAGAGAGAGAGAGAGAGAGAGTCATGCAGCTGTCTTCAGCTGGCTGCAGCTTCGTGATTGAGCTGCTCAGCTGTGATGAGACTAGCAGCTTCCCGCTGTTTACCTAACACCAGAGTAACAGGTTTTTAAAAACACCCCCGTCTCCCCTTCCTTCCCCTCCTCCTCCCCTTCCTTCTTCTCCTCCCCCCCCCTCACACACATACACCAGTGACAACCCCACACAGGTGTTCAGGGACTAGCCAGGGATTCCCCCTATGTGTGTGTGTTGTGTGTGTGTGTGTATGTGTGTGTGTGTGTGTGTGTGTGTGTGTGTGTGTGTGTGTGTGTGTGTGTGTGTGTGTGTGTGTGTGTGTGTGTGTGTGTGTGTGTTTAGTAGTAGTAGTAGTTACTAGCTGTCAAAGGCATTTGTCAATGGACACTTCCTTTTATGCTGTGTGTATAGTAGTAGCAGCAGCAGCAGCAACAGCAGCAGCAGCAGCAGCAGTAGTAGTAGTAGTAGTAGTAGTAGTAGTAGTAGTAGTAGTAGTAGTAGTAGTAGTAGAAGTAGTAGTAGAAGTGGTAGTAGTGTGTGTGTGTAGGGCTGAAAATCTCTCTACATGAGACTGGTGCTGTACTCCAGTAGGCCTAGCAGTAAATAGGCACCTGGGTATTAGTCGACTCTTGTAGGTGGCATTCTGGGAAAGAATTAAAGGATATCAATGGTAATAAGCCACAGTGCCTGGCTTTAAGGTGTGTCTGTGTGCTGGGTTACTAACTCTCTGGTATTAAGAATAAAAATTGCCTTCTTGTTGGGTGATGTTAATGGTAATATTGTGGTAAATATTAATGTTGTTGTTGTTGTTGTTGTTGTTGTTGTTGTTGTTGTTGTTGTTGTTGTTGTTGTTGTTGTTGTTGTTGTTGTTGTTGTTGTTGTTGTTGTTGTTGTTGTTGTTCTTCTTCTTCTTCTTCTTCTTCTTCTTCTTCTTCTTCTTCTTCTTCTTCTTCTTCTTCTTCTTCTTCTTCTTTTTCTTCTTCTTCTTCTCCTCCTCCTCCTTCAACAAGGTTTCCGGCCTGAGTTTTCCAGTATCTTACGGACAGACGGGATTCCACGCACAGTTCTTATATCACAGGAAACATGTCGCCAGGGGAGTGACCAGTTACCCGAAGTTCACAACCAGCTGTACACGGGTTCAGTTTCCGGGCTAGTCCAGACATCTTAGCGAGACTGTTACTTCTACCCCCACCTCCTTCACCTATATGTGAGTCGCCTGCTGGAGGAGAGGATCTAAGGGACCCTAGTGGAAATAAGCAATAGTGGTGTGGGTCGCATCCTGGGAGGACAAGATTAACCTGAGTTCCCCGAAATGCTCTGCATAACCAGTGGCTTTCTATGTAGTATGTCGCTGATGTCAGCTATGGTCTGTATAAGTTATATCATGTACTTGTAGAAATAAACATTATTATTATTATTATTATTATTATTAGTTTTATTATTATTATTATTATTATTATTATTATTATTATTATTATTATTATTATTATTATTATTATTATTATTAGTAGTAGTAGTAGTAGTAGTAGTAGTTTTATTATTATTATTATTATTATTATTATTATTATTATTATTATTATTATTATTATTATTATTATTACTTCTCTTCCTCCTCCAATTCCTCCTTCTCTTCCTCCTCCAACTCCTCCTCCTCCTTCGTGTTCCTTTAGACAAGTCAGTGTTCAGAATTGGCTCTTCCCATTTTCTATCACATAAACCTCAACCTTGATGGGTCTGCCACTAAACAAACACACGTAATAAACAAACACACGCAGTAAACAAACACATGCAATTAACAAACGCACACAGTAAACACACGTAATAAACAAACACACACAGTAAACAAACACATGCAGTTAACAAACGCATGCAGAAAACACACACAGTAAACACACGTAATAAACAAACACACACAGTAAACAAACACATGCAATAAAGACATGCAGAAAACAAACACACTCAATAAACACATGCAGTAATCGCACAGTAAAAACACAGTAAACACACGCAGTAAACACACGCAGTAAACACACAGTCAAAACAAACACAGTAAACAAACACAGTAAACAAACACAGTAAACACAGCGCGAAACATCGCCGTGAGAAAGTCTCATTAACTGCACCTGTGGCCTTTGACCTGACACATCGGTGCTCTGGCGACCCAGGCCTACAACACTGACCAATTAAGGAGGCCTAACTAGGCCAGCCCAATACTGTTCTTCTTGTTCTTGAAGAGAACTCTTTCTTATTTTATCTTGCAGTATCTTGTCTTGTCTTAACACTATTTACATGAAACAGAACTAATGATAATAATAATAATAATAATAATAATAATAATAATAATTTATTATTATTAATATTATTATTATTATTACTACTACTACTACTACTACTACTACTACTACTACTACTACTACTACTACTACTACTACTACTACTATTACTACAACTACTACTAGCACTACTACTACTACTACTACTACTACTACTACTACTATTACTACAACTACTACTAGCACTACTACTACTACTACTACTACTACTACTACTACTACAAATAATAATAATAATAATAATATAATAATAATAATAATAATAATAATAATAATAATATAATAATAATAATAATAATAATAATAATAATAATAATAATAATAATAATAATAATAATAATAACAATTACTGGTCAACAAAAAAGTTCGTTGCCAGAGATATTTGATGGTATTTAGGGCATTTCTGTGCTTAGTGAATTCGAAAATGTCAGTGGGTTTTCCAGACTGGCTCTAGTTTGTGAGATATTACATAGGTAGCCTCAGTTAAGAGGGAACTCAGCCATAACTCGTGTAGATGTAGATATACAAACAATTTGTATACACAGATAGTCTTTATAAAGATTAGAATTTAATTTAATGTTTATCGAATTTAATTTAATATTTAACAAAAGGAGTTGTATCATCAGCGATCACGTGACAATATTGTTATTTTTTTCCAGATGAACGTGAGTTCTTCACGAATAGTCTGAATAAACACTTCCAGTTCATTTTGTTACATTTGTGGCGAATACTCTTTGTAAAAAAATAAGATAATCATAGATTCCGTACAGCAAGTTTATCTTGGAGAACACGACGAGTGTTCCATTACGAACTTGAAATGTCTTATCGTACAATCAGTGTTTTCAAATGTAGTAATTAATGGTATCTGAATTATCTTTCTATGTTAAACTGTTATTATATAGAATAAAACACTAGAATGTATTGCATGCTTTTGCATGATCTCAAAAATAATTTCAATGCGATATGTAAGTTAGTCCCGCCTGATCAATATATTTCTAATATCTTTGATGTTTTTCAATGGGGTAACGAATATATAAAAAAAACAGAGAGAATCGAGCAAAAGTGAAGATGTATCGGGAAGCAGCATCGTCAACTTACTCTATAATCACTGTAATATTATTGGCCAGAAAATGAGTGTTGACCAGTGATTATTATTGTTATTATTATGATTAATATTTTATAATTATTGACCTTTTTCAGCTGACATAAACCTGCCACACGCCATGCTGACCAACTGCTGTCACTGTCAGCTGGGTGCTGACCAACTGCTGTCACTGTCAGCTGAGTGCTGACCACTGTTGTCACTGTCAGCTGGGTGCTGACCAACTGCTGTCACTGTCAGCTGGGTGCTGACCAACTGCTGTCACTGTCAGCTGGGTGCTGACCACTGTTGTCACTGTCAGCTGGGTGCTGACCACTGTTGTCACTGTCAGCTGGGTGCTGACCAACTGCTGTCACTGTCAGCTGGGTGCTGACCAACTGTTGTCACTGTCGGCTGGGTGCTGACCAACTGTTGTCACTGTCGGCTGGGTGCTGACCAACTGCTGTCACTGTCAGCTGGGTGCTGACCACTGCTGTCACTGTCAGCTGGGTGCTGACCACTGCTGTCACTGTCAGCTGGGTGCTGACCTCTGCTGCCACTGTCAGCTGGGTGCTGACCACTACTATCACTGTCAGCTGGGTGCTGACCAACTGCTGTCACTGTCAGCTGGGTGCTGACCAACAAACGTCACTGTGAACTGGGTGCTGACCAACTGCCGTCACCGCCAGCTGAGTGCTGCCGACTGACAGCTCCCAGCACCCAGGGGTTGATAGCCACTACGTCAGCTACTGACAAACTCTGTCAATTAAGTGACCAGCGACACTATCAACACCACCTCCAGACATGACCTTAGTAATTTTAGGAACATAAGAAAGGAAGATGGTAGGAGGGCTGCCTCAGACCTACATGCCTATGGTAGGAAGGCCTACTGGCCCATGATAGGCAGGTCTAACTCACACTCAGGAGAGGCTGGTGTGCTTTGAGAGGGTTGGTCTTTGGTGTGTGTGAGAGAGAGAGAGAGAGAGAGAGAGAGGGGGCCTCAGCTTCGTACGCAGTAGAGATAAGCTTTATGTTGAGAGAGAACGCATCAGCTTCCGCAGTAGAGATAAGCTTTATGTTGAGAGAGAACGCATGCTCCCTGCTCTCTCTCTCTCTCTCTCTCTCTCTCTCTCTCTCTCTCTACACAAGGTTCAACAAGGTTAGGTTAAGGATTCCTAACATTATTTACAAACATAAGAGTTGTTACCTACATCAGCTTTTTCGCAGCATTTTTATTGTTATGTAACATACAAGTATGGAACAGGATGAAAATGGAGCCATCTGTGGGCCATCTGTGGGCCATCTGTGGGCCATCTGTGGGCCATCTGTGGGCCAGCGATTTCATTTGATCAGCTTGACTTTATTTCGTTGATATGATTATGCTATCCGAACATATTCCAATCTTTGGGCCATCTGTGGGCCATCTGTGGGCCAGCGATTTCATTTGATCAGCTTGACTTTATTTCGTTGATATGATTATGCTATCCGAACATATTCCGAACTTTAATCTCTCTCTCTCTCTCTCTCTCTCTCTCTCTCTCTCTCTCTCTCCGATTTTCATTACCCATTGAACGGGAAGCGCTAAACCTGTAAGTTTATTACTCTGAATAATGTGGAGGCAATCAGATTCGAGCCATTGAAGAGGAGAGTTACTCCAGTTCCTCAGATCAAGAACCTTTCACTTACATCAAGGGACCAGCAACCAATCCTTCCCTCCTCCGACCCCTTCCCACTAGGTATTCAATAACCCCCCTCCCCTCCCATCTCCTCCCCTCCCATCTCCTCCCCTCCCATCTCCTCTCCTCCCATCTCCTCCCCTCCCATCTCCTCTCCTCCCATCTCCTCCCCTCCCATCTCCTCCCCTCCCATCTCCTCCCCTCCCATACCCTCCCTTGTAATAAGGATAATCCCCCTACCTGTCTTAATTAACCACTATTGCTTTATTAGCCTAAATTACTCAGGCACTTCGCGCCCTGTTATCCCTAGATGTTAACCTTAATGGTGGGGAGGCAGGCAGGGAGGCAGGCAGGGAGGCAGGCAGGGAGGCAGGCAGGGAGGCAGGCAGGGAGGCAGGCAGGGAGGCAGGGAGGGAGGCAGGCAGGGAGGCAGGCAGGGAGGCAGGCAGGGAGGCAGGCAGGGAAGCAGGCAGGGAAGCAGGCAGGGAGGCAGGCAGGGAAGCAGGCAGGGAAGCAGGCAGGGAAGCAGGCAGGCAGGGAGGCAGGGAGGGAGGCAGGCAGGGAGGCAGGCAGGGAGGCAGGCAGGGAGGCAGGCAGGGAGGCAGGCAGGGAGGCAGGCAGGGAGGCAGGCAGGGAGGCAGGCAGGGAGGCAGGCAGGGAGGCAGGCAGGGAGGCAGGCAGGGAGGCAGGCAGGGAGGCAGGCAGGGAGGCAGGCAGGGAGGCAGGCAGGGAGGCAGGCAGGGAGGCAGGCAGGGAGGCAGGCAGGGAGGCAGGCAGGGAGGCAGGCAGGGAGGCAGGCAGGGAGGCAGGCAGGGAGGCAGGCAGGGAGGCAGGCAGGGAAGCAGGCAGGGAGGCAGGCAGGGAAGCAGGCAGGGAGGCAGGCAGGGAGGTAGGCAGGCAGGGAGGCAGGGAGGTAGGCAGGCAGGGAGGCAGGCAGGGAGGAAGGCAGGGAGGCAGGCAGGGAGGCAGGCAGGGAGGCAGGGAGGTAGGCAGGCAGGGAGGCAGGCAGGGAGGCAGGCAGGGAGGCAGGCAGGGAGGCAGGCAATGAGGCAGGCAGGGAGGCAAGCAGGGAGGCAGGCAGGGAAGCAGGCAGGGAGGCAGGCAGAGAGGCAGAAAGGGAGGCAAGCAGGGAGGCAGGCAGGGAGGCAGGCAGGGAGGCAGGCAGGGAGGCAGGCAGAGAGGCAGAAAGGGAGGGAGAGTAGCACGGAAGATTGGGGAGAGGTAGGGAGGAAGGCAGGGAGGGATGCAGTGAAGGAGATAAGGAGTGAAGGAGATAAGGAACGAGTGAAGGAGACAAGGAGGGAGTGAAGAAGGTACGGAAGGAGCGATGAAGGAAGTGAAGGAAACAAGGAAGGAGTGAAGGAGATAAAGAAGGAGTGAAGGAGACAAGGAAGGAGTGAAGGAGATAAGAAAAGAAACAAGTATTAGCCAACTTACCTAGTTGTGCTTGCGTGGGTCGAGTCACAGCTACAGGCCCTGCCACTTGACTCATAGGGAGAGGTCTGAGCACGGCAGTGAACCTACACAGGTCTGGAGTCTACCTACCTGGAGTCTACCCACCTAGAATCTATCCACCTGGAATCTACCCACCTGGAATCTACCCACCTGAAATCTACCTACCTGGAGTCAACATATCTGGAGTCTACCCACTTGGAGTCTACATATCTGGAGTCTACCTACCTGAAGTCGATTTCAACGGTGTTACTGTCCTGCCCCAGACCAGACCTCCCAATAATGGTGGTAGTTAAGGTAAATTACATATTACTGTTGCGTCTGTTCTTCCCACTTCACTCTTCCCTTACCCACCTCCCCTCTACGTGGATGCCAGAATCATCCACCTCACTCTTCCTTCCCCCACCTCCCCTCTACGTGGATGCCAGAGTCATCCAGAGGTTTCAGTGAAAAAAAGCTCTCTCCCTCAGGGCACGGTACTCGCCCCATTTCTCTTTCTCATAACCCACATGAACTGTGACATAAACCATAACACTGTCATTATATACAGACGGTACAAGAATTTGTACGAGTGACATTCATGAGGAAATTCTCATGCATGTTAGTGGCTTTCTTTGTACTTAAGAATAATTTATTATATGTAAACTACGGTTTGTATACTACACGAAGAAATCAAAAAAAATAATTTTGAGTTTTGATGGAAGAGACAGCGAGCCTTTAAGCTGATGTTGTAAGTTGTTCACTTACAATGTTGGTGCCAGTGGTTCACTGACAACAGTGTGATGTTCAACGAGGATAAATTCCAACTGTTACGTTACAATAAAATCCAGAGTACAAGACAAACACAAATCATACAACAGAGTGTAAGTCTAATGTGAGAAACTTGGGAACATCAATGTTATAGGATGTCATTATCAAGCAGCACAACCTCATGGAAGGTGATAGGTCGGATAATGAGAACTTTCAGAACGATACAAGTCAAACCAGTATCGATAATCTTCAGCTCACTCGTGCTCTCTAGGTTGGTTTATTGCAGGAGCGGTGACTGTACAGAAAACTTTCACAGTTTATATAACCTCGGTCCTTTGATATACCTTTGATGAGTTCCTAGAGTTTTTCTACTCCCGGAGCCCGGCCATGGGCCAGAACAGTTTAGTGCTTGCCTGGTCAACCAGGCTGCTGCTGGTGGTGGCCTGCTGACCCACATATCCATCACAGCCTGGCTGATCTGGCACCTGGAGAATGTGCTTACCAGGTTTCTTCTTGAAGACTTTTGCACTTGTCCCAGCAGGGTTTCTGGTAGCCCTTAAAAGTCCCTCGAACTGTACTCCTTATAACGTAGGCGAGAAAGATACATCATAACCTACACCTGGAAGATACTGGAGGGATTGGTCTCAAACCGGAACATCGAACTGAACATCGAACTCACTCCTTATGAAAGGACGAGGATTGGCAGACGGTTCAAAATACTTCTTATGAAAAGCAGGGGCGCGATGAGTACACTGAGAGAGTTCAGTAAATGCAAGGGGACCACGGCTCTTTAACGTCCTCTCATCACACATTAGGGGACTTACCAACAAACCCCTAGATGTCTTGAATAAGGCACTAGATAAGTTCCTCAAGTCAGTTCCTAACCAACCGATTTGTGGTACATATGTTGGACTGTAGGCGGTGAACACCAACAGCCTGATAGTTCAGGCCAGCAACCAGAAGGCCTGTGGGTGATGAACCCCTACCCCTGAAGCGACTACAGGTAACTGAAGGTATCCACTTCCCTCTCACCTCCTCCACCTTCCCTGTACGTGGAAGCTTCTACCATCCACTTATATTAGTTGTAAATACTCACATTAGTTCCACATTCCAACGTTTTCACAGTCATACCAGACCTGCCGCCATTACGCCTCAAACACCTCCGAGTCCCTGCACTAACTTCGACTTTAGCTTCGACTTCTAACAGAAAAAACAATAAGCATCTCTTTCCCGTCCCTAAGCTAACACTGGCCGCTGTTTTTTTTTTCTAATTTGGGTCGTGAGTGGGGTTATCCAGGGTCTATATTGATGGGGAGTGTCTAAATATGCTGGGGAAGTGGGCATGGTAGAACACGAAGTTGGGGATGCAGTAGACCCAGACATAACGGATGGTGATGTTGCTGGTGTTGGGTGCTGGTTGATGTTTAAACCACAATATTTACTCATTTCCCGGATATAACTCACCCATTATTCATTAAATGAAAGAATAACGGTCTGGTATATAGGAGGACGGGAAGGAGGTTGTGACTTATTGATGGGAAACTAGGACTGTACAGTGAAAACTCTTCGAGGTGGTTACAACGGTGGGCAGGCGAGGGCACCTCAGGTACGACGGGAGGCAGGAGCAGGAGGCAGGAGGAAGCAGAAGCAGAGACAGGAGCAGAGGCAGGGGAGGGAGACAGGAGCAAAGGCAAGGAAGGAAGGCAGACACTATGGTCGCTCCTGTCACATTTATGGAACTTTTGCTTTGTCAACAAATTTGGTGGAGTCCCGGGCCGGGTTTACAAGGCGTTTTCCGAAGAAGGATGTGTATTGACCTGCGTGGGTCTGCGAGGGGTCGTGTCTCGGCTCAATTCAAAAGCGGTCACACTGTCAACAGAGACCCTCTCATACCAGTACCTATTCATAAAGCTGTGTATGAAATCTGCTTCACCTCTTCTTCCAAATCTTTCCTCTTCTTGATCATTCCGAAACCGAATTTTTTTTTCCAGACATTCCCTTGGTTCTAACTTTTAGATGTTCCCCTTTGTACGCATTTCTCGTTCCTAAAGCAGCTTTTCCTTCTCCAATATTTTAAATCTTCCGAGTATCTTGTATGTCGCAGTCTTATCCCCCTCTCGTTCCTTCCATCATCAAATTTCTGCTTCTGTGTATATCAGTGGTATTCAGTACCGAGAAGATAATGAGTCAGACACGTGTGCAACAACTGGAGGTTACCTGGAGGTTATTCCGGGGATCAACTAGGCTGTTACTGCTGGCCGCACGCAGTCCGACGTACGAGCCACAGCCCGGCTGATCCGGCACTGGGTATCCTTTTTTTTTGTCAGTAGAACTACATACAATAGAAGTTAATCTCTGGCTTAACTTCACCACCAAAATTGTTCATTTAAATGGTATACAATGGTATACATGTTGGCCTCGGTGTCCTGAGTGTCGCCATGTGTCTTACTCAGCAACAATTTTCAGTTGAAATTTTGATCCAGAAAAGTCTTGGTAGCAACTTTTCTCTTCCTCACGATTTTCAAGGTTTTCTTTACGAAATTCCTTGTCGGTTCTCAAGGTTTTTATTCTTATTACTAATGTCTCTAGCCGCCTACTTGACCTCTGACCTCTCTACGTCACGCTACTCTAGAGGTCTTAGTTTACAAACACTAGGACATATTAGAAAACATTTCGCTCCTGGGACCTTCATCACTCCACCGTCTCAGGACCGAAACGTTGTCTAATAAATGTGTCCTAGTGTTTGCTCATGTGTCTTTCTAAACCAATTTGTCGGTATTTATTACCAAGGTTTATACCGATGATGACTCCATCGATGAGGTACTGTGTTCCCCCGGTACTTTGGCTTGTAATATATACATATGATACTTTTTATTAATTATATAAGCAAATACAAGCTTATTCAATCCCTGCAGATGTAATTCTGTAAACATCAGTCGAGAGGGCTAACTCTTAAATCTGGAGAGAGAGAGAGAGAGAGAGAGAGAGAGAGAGAGAGAGAGAGAGAGAGGGCCCTAAAAGTGAGGTCTAGGGACCTAACATCTAGAGACAGATATGACCTGAAAGTGAGATCTAGACAAAAGCATAAGAATAGGTCGAAAAGATCAACAGGGACGGCCCTGAACCGAAGATCTAGAGATAGAATTGACCTGATAGATTTTGGTAGAGGAACAGACCTGAAACTGATGTCTAGAAGCCAGAATAGGCATTAAATCAATGGTATAATTCTGACATGTTAATGAGTAAGACACATGTACAACACTTGTGTAGCGATGTTAGAAAGTTCTTCGGCACATTCAGTTAAGTAAGCTTGGGTAGCTGGAGAGAAGGGGTGCTTGGAGTTGGAGAGTTGTGCAGGAGTAGACTTAGGGATCACCTTCTCTGCCAGGCAATCTTGTAGGAAGCTGTGTCTGTTGCGATAGCTGTGAGCACGAAGAAGGGTGTCCAAATAACGTCTGCATGAAATGTCCATTATGTTGCGATGTCCGACAGATTGTAATAAAGTTGGTAGAATTACCGACAATGTGTAAAGTAAAAGGACATAAGTGCAACTAATGTGACATTTTATTGTGGCAACGTTTCGCTCTCCAGGAGCTTTATCAAGCCATTGTGTAACTTAACTGAGAGACGTTTCGTCTGCAAAGCAGGTTCTCTCAATCTAAGAGAGAGGCACGTTGACGGACACTTATGTGCTGGAGCCCGAGGAGAGGTGCAGTAGTTGAGGACATTGTCACATGTGGGCAGGGCCCGCTAATGTAAGCAGGTCAGGGCCATATGGTAGGCCAGAAATTTTGCGATGGAGTTGCAGAGGAACCGGAGAAATGCAGCAGTCGAAGATGTGGTCACATTGAAACAGGGCCAACTAGTAAAAGTAGGTCAGGTCCTTAAGGTGGGCCAGAAATTAGCAATGGAGTTGCAGAATATATTCTCAGTATAATGGAATCTCGCTATAGAGGAAGGCACATGTGCTTATGTATCTCCAAGCATATATTTTAGAGAGAATCAAAAGCTTTTCCAAGAGGCCCATAACCACCCACTCCACCAAAAAAAAAAAAAACTACACTGAGGAATCAAACCTTTATTCTCCAGACACGTGGGATCAAGTCTGGTGTTTGGAATACCTGATACCCTACATGTGGCGAGACCGACGGTCATTTATCATCCTTGGGTAGTGTGGGGTATAACTGGACACAGGTGGAGGTCCCGAGCAGCGCCTGAACCATCACTACAGCACAGCATCACTTGGGGGAGAATATAATTGTCTTCTTCACCGTGAAGAGCGAGCATTAATTACCAAAACAAGACGCCGGGGAGGGCGACAAGGTGGCAGCCAACTGATTCATCACACTCATAACTGCTACTGGTCACAGTCATCACCTCTTGTGTAAGTTGTAATATTTTAGAATGATTTGGTTGGAAAAGAACTAAGTCTGGTACTAAGTTCATTATCACAATCTTCTAATAATAATAATAATACTGTTACTATTATTATTATTACTACTACTATTATTATTATTATTATTACTGCTATTATTATTACTACTACTATGATTATTACTACTACTACTACTACTACTACTACTACTACTACTACTACTACTACTACTACTACTACTACCACTAGTATTACTATTACTACTAATAATAACAATACTGTTACTACTCCTGCTAATACTAATAATAAAGCTACTACTACTACTACGACTACTTAATAATAATAATAATAATAATAATAATAATAATAATAATAATAATAATAATAATAATAATAATAATAATAATAATAATAATAATAATAACAGCAATATAAGCATCGCAGCACTAGTTACATACCCAGATTTATAGGAGGATGAAGGAGGGTGAGGGAGAAGACCAGGGGAAGTGGGAGGAGGATTAAATCCAACATAATCGCCTTGAGAGGGATTATTGAAGAGGATTACTGAACAACAACATGATGAAGCAGACGTGACGGGTCAAACAAGAACGGAGAATGTAACAACACTCCGTGTTTATGTTTAAATACCTATTTTATTTATATAGGCCTAAATAATGTGAAAAGACTGATTACTTTTTTAAATAATATGAATTCGAAGGCCAAAAAAAGTCTCACATTGGTAAAATTTATATATAATACTGTCTCTCAATGAGAAGACATGTGAGTTATGTAGGGCTGCGACATAAATTAATACTTATCATAGATTAAATAGTTATCCCTTGCAGCGTTACAGTGGGGAAAAAGAAAATGGGTGTGGTGGAAGGGGCTAACTAGCCTATTGTAGCGGTAGATATATAATAATAATAATCTTTATTTCTACAAGTATATGATACAACTTATACAGACCATAGCTGCCATCAGTGACACACTATATAGAAAGACACTGGTTATGCAGAGCATTTCCCGCAACTTAGGTTAATCATGTCCCTCAGGATGCATCCCACACCAGTCGACTAACACCCCAAGGTACGTACTTACTGCTAGGTGAATGGTAACAGCAGGCGTAAGGAAACGCCCAATGTTTCTACCTGTACAGGGGGTCGAACCACGGATACTCAATGTGTGAGCTGAGTGTACTGCCAACCGAGCTGGTAGATAAAGTAGGGTAAATGATAGTGAGAATAACAGATGCCAAGGCTGGAACAACTCTCAAATAACCCACAAATTGGGGATAAACATCTAGACGATGTTTCGGTCCTTCCTGTACCAGCCTTGACAAAGCTGACGGCCCTGAAGGGGCTGACAGGGCTATCAGGTAGACCGAGGTCTCACGCTGTTGGCCCGCCCTCCACGCTAATTAAATCTACCTGCCATCACCTGGCCCTCACTCACCCCTGGTGAAAGTCCCTCTCAGGGAGGGTAGGGGAGGGGAAGATAGTCCCAGTGGGAAGACTAGGGGAGGGGAAGGTGGTCCCTATGGGAAGACTAAGGGAGGGGACGGTGGTCCCTGTGGGGAGGGTGGGGGAGGAGGAGGTGGTGGTCCCTGATGGGAGGGTGGGGGATTGTATATCATTCTTGTATATGACTCACGAAATCGTAATGACACGATTGCAAACAAACCATACCACGGGCGGGATTGAACCCGCGGTCAGAGAGTCTCAAAACTCCAGACCGTCGCGTTAGCCACTGGGCCAGCTAGCCACAATAAGATTCGTCCAACTAGGTATATTTCTACACCAGAGGAAGGTACCTAGTTGGACGAATCTTATTGTGGCTAGCTGGTCCAGTGGCTAGCGCGACGGTCTGGAGTTTTGAGACTCTCTGACCGCGGGTTCAATCCCGCCCGTGGTATGATTCATGTACAAGATGGTCCCTGTAGGGAGAGTAGGGAGCATCCTGGTGGGGGGTAGGGGGAATAGGAAGTAGTCTTTCGCGGGGGTAGATGACGTCTATCAGGGGGATAAGGGAGGGTTTACGGGAGCGTTTGGAAAGTAGGAGGGTAGAATAAGGGGATCTTGGGGATGCTCTCTCTCTCTCTCTCTCTCTCTGTTTTCTTATTTCTTGCATTCTGTTACATCAATTATAGTAGTTGTTTATTCTTCATAGATAAACTACGGAATGGGTAGAATTTGAACCCACATCCAGGAGTTGTACGACTCACTCGACATAGGTTCAACCGTCACCCGTTCCGTTGTTTCCAATCGTATTATTACGATTTCGTGGTTCAAAAGCTAGTTATAGACGAATTATAGATGAGTTACGGAAGTTATAACCGAATGAAAACAACTATGGATCAGTTTATACATGCGTTTTAAATAATAGACGAACTATAGAACGCGCTAACAACTATGGATCAGTTTATACATGCGTTTTAAATAATAGACGAACTATAGAACGCGCTAAAGAAACTTCACGGCTGCGCTACAGACACGTTATAGACGGCTTATGGAGCATATATATAACTTTCATCATTAACGGGAAGAAACAGCCGGGGGGAAGGAAAATAATTGTCCAAGTCATCCCGTTAAAAACGAAATCGCCTGAGCGAGAATTAGAAAGCGCTTAGTGAGTGCACTGGGTGCTGGAAGGACATTACCACCTTCCAGTACCAGCCGCCGGCCTGGGCAAAAAAATAATGACCAGAGAAGAGGTGCGAGGGAAGGGTGAGAGTGGATGGCTGACTTCCACGCGATCTGCCGGTGTTGGCTGGTTAATGGAGGTTTAAAACCTATCGACAACATGAGGGTCATTAAGGACTGCGTCCTGTACACCGCCAGCAAGAATACTTTGGTACCTGGAATAGGGATTAAAGTGAACTTTCAGTGGATATACTACGATAGCCATTACAGTTGCATATAACCTGTACACATTGGAAATAAATGGTATATTATACCGACACGATGGAAAAATAAACACAAAAGTCAGGTAGATCTGTTTGTGACTTGATAAAGCTCACTGTGTGGGCGAAACGTTGTTAATAAAGGATCATATTACACTGCTCTTGTGTTTATTTTTCCACCCTGTACACCTTTACTGCACGTATAAGTTCTGTCAAGCACCTTAACTACTGGGAACGCTTGGAAGCACTTGACTTGTACTCGTTGGAACGCAGGAGGGAGAGATATATCATAATCTACACTTGGAAAATCTTGGAAGGAATGGTCCCAAATCTGCACACAGAAATCACTCCCTACGAAAGTAAAAGACTGGGCAGGCGATGCAAAATGCCGCCAATAAAAAGTAGGGGCGCCATTGGTATACTAAGAGAAAACACCATAAGTGTCCGGGGCCCAAAACTGTTCAACAGCCTCCCATCAAGCATTAGGGGAATTGCCAATAAACCCCTGGCTGCCTTCAAGAGAGAGCTGGACAGATACCTAAAGTCAGTGCCGGATCAGCCGGGCTGTGGCTCGTACGTTGGACTGCGTGCGGCCAGCAGTAACAGCCTAGTTGATCAGGCCCTGATCCATCGGGAGGCCTGGTCATGGACCGGGCCGCGGGGGCGTTGATCCCCGGAATAACCTCCAGGTAACCTCCAGTCAAGAATACTTTGGTACCTAGAATAGGGATTACAGTTAACTTTTAAGGACATAAGTCTACTGGCCCATGCTAGGCAAGTCCAAGTTACCTACTGGCCCAAGTCAGTTACTCTCGCTTATGTCTTACTGGCCCAAGTCAGTTACTCTCGCTTATGTCTAAGTTATTTGTGTATTGTTCCAGTCACGGTATTGTGCCTTTGTGTTCTTTAAGAAGGAAGAAGCACTGCATCAGACCCACTGGCCCAAACCAGTTAAGTTCAACTCACACAAACACATCTCATTGTGTGTACATGTACTCATATATTTTTACATGAGAGTGTACAAGGAAAGGGCAGATGGACTGAGACTTGTACAGTCCACACTGAGGCTGTCTGCTGCGACCTGTGTTACGAAGTATCAGCTATGATCTTAGGCGCTTGAAACACTTAGGGTGGTTATTACATTACCGTGTTTATAAATTTTAACTCTTTGTAAGAGATTTATTGATAGTGTATGTGTCGCAGAGTGTATGTGTCGCAGAGCGTATGTGTCGCAGAGTGTATGTGTCGCAGAGTGTATGTGTCGCAGAGTGTATGTGTCGCAGAGTGTATGTGTCGCAGAGTGTATGTGTCGCAGAGTGTATGTGTCGCAGAGTGTATGTGTCGCAGAGTGTATGTGTCGCACAGTGTATGTGTCGCAGAGTGTATGTGTCGCAGAGTGTATGTGTCGCAGAGTGTATGTGTCGCAGAGTGTATGTGTCGCAGAGTGTATGTGTCGCAGAGTGTATGTGTCGCAGAGTGTATGTGTCGCAGAGTGTATGTGTCTCTG
Source organism: Cherax quadricarinatus (assembly GCF_038502225.1). Lineage (NCBI taxonomy): Eukaryota > Metazoa > Arthropoda > Malacostraca > Decapoda > Parastacidae > Cherax > Cherax quadricarinatus. The sequence continues at coordinate 7,952,034 of NC_091333.1, read as the reverse complement.
AAACGTGGACACATGCAGTGAACTGAGTGTGTGTTAACTGCATATTTTTTTCAGTATTAGACTAGGCTGAGTTCCAGCACTTGGACCTTTCCACAGGATATATATATATATATATATATATATATATATATATATATATATATATATATATATATATATATATATATATATATATATATATATATATATATATATATATATATATATATATATATATATATATATATATATATATATATATATATATATGTCGTGCCGAATAGGCAGAACTTGCTATCTTGGCTTAAATAGCAACGTTCATCTTGCCATATAGGACAACTGAAAATTTGTGTATGCAATAATTTCGCCAAAATCATTCTGACGATAACGAAAAAAATATATTTCAATGTGTTTGTTTAGTATTAAATTACTGTAAACAAATCTAAAATATACTTGGTTAGGTTAGGCTAAAATAAATTGTTCTTTTTATAATAAGGTTAGGTGAGTTTTCTAAGATTCTTTTGGAGCAAAATTAATTTTTTTTACATTAACATTAATGAAAAAAATATATCTTTAAACGTATAAGAGAAAATTTTAGAAAGGACTTAATTTTAAATGAGTTCTTGCTAAATGACCAGTTTTACATATTCGGCACGACATATATATATATATATATATATATATATATATATATATATATATATATATATATATATATATATATATATATATATATATATATATATATATATATATATGCAAAACAACCACTGTGAAAGACTAGAGAAATTCCAAGCGCTTTCGTGACTACTCACATTATCAAGAAACTTGATAATGTGAGTAGTCACGAAAGCGCTTGGAATTTCTCAAGTCTTTCACAGTGGTTGTTTTGCATATTCTGAAATCACCTGTTTACTGTGATCTTATTGCATATATATATTTATATATATATATATATATATATATATATATATATATATATATATATATATATATATATATATATATATGTGTGTGTGTGTGTGTATATATATATATATATATATATATATATATATATATATATATATATATATATATATATATATATATATATATATAGAGAGAGAGAGAGAGAGAGAGAGAGAGAGAGAGAGATGTCAAGTGGGTTTTCGATACGTGGATGGGGTAAAAATACTCACGTAGGCTGGTAGTACGTATAATATATATCGGGAAGTATGGGAAGCGCCAACAGCCGACCTGCCTCTCTCTGCTGCCTACTACCACTGACCCACAGTGCCTACTGGTGAGGGTGTTTGAAATCCTGCTATGGTCAGCAGCAATATGAATACAGTCAATGATTCACACAGACGGTTGGTAGTGAGTCATCTACTGGTACACTGGTTACTGGTAACTGGTTACTAGGAACTGGTACTACTACTGAGAGCTCGGCGACGCTAACGAATGTCGTCCCGACATACAGCTACTACAAACTAGAGACGGCAGGTGTACGGCTTGGACTGATTCTATACAATGTCAAAGTACACAACAATTGAACATTATAACATACATAAGTAGAATATTGGAATGAAAGCTTACGTAACTGAAACTGTAATGAAACTGTAACGCAATACAAGGTATAATATAGCACAACTCATCGAAAAAAAATTTGATCGATCGATCTGTATTCATGTGATCTACGGATTCTGAGGAAGGAATATATGCAAAGAAAGAAGTATTTAACAGAAAGGCAGATTCGGTGCACTCAAATCTAGACTGTTAACTCTCAGAATTCGGAGAGAACGTGAACACACAAAAAAAAAAAAAAAAATCTTGAATACTGATAAGTTGATACTGTAATTATTCATCTATACAGGTTATTTACATTTAACCCCAACTCTGCTAGGGTGAGATTGATATATGCAGAATGGGTGTCATCTCTGGGAGGATCAAACTCTGTTGCACTGGCTAACTCATGCTGTATTTGAGGCAAATCTGAATTGGTAGTTACAAATGATACTTGAGGATTTCTCAATACCTGTCGTGTACGTAGGGAATAACGACATTCAGGTTGATCGTCTGACTGAGTATCAGAGATAGAGAGTACAGGATCAGGAGGATTGTCAGAGTCTGTCACATTAGTCTGGGTTGGAACATCATTATCATCACATACTAACTTCAAACTGTCTAAATGTCAATTTTTCAGATCAGAAATTAAGTTTCTTGGTCACGTAGTCACTCCTAGAGGGGTTACGACTGACCAAGGTAAAGTAACTGCAGTACTAAATTTTCCAACTCCCAAAACTGCTGATGCCGTAAGATCCTTTGTGGGCTTAGCAGGTTTTTATAGATCTTTTATTGCCAATTTTTCTTCCATAGCTGCTCCTCTAACTGAGTTGCTTAAGAAAGATGCTCCTTTTGTTTGGACCTTCCGTCAAAAAAGAGCATTCCAAACTTTGATAAATTAGACACATGTGCAACTCTTGGGTATCTTTATTGAGGAAACGTTTCGCCACACAGTGGCTTCATCAGTCCATACATAGGAGAAACTTGAAGAACAGGAGGAGAATGAGGTAATCAGTCCCTCAACCTAGAGTCGATGTGTTCAGTCCATCAATCTTGAGTAGAATACGGCAGATGAGCGGAGAAGCAGCTTATAAACCGTATGGCAGGAGAGGTGTAGCAGTCATAGGTAGTGTCACATTTGTACAATGTGGAAGTACAATGTGGAATGGTTCTCTGAACCATTCATCTACAAATTCCAAACTTTAAAAGAAAAGCTAACATCTGCTCCAATTTTGAAATTTCCAGATATTTTTAAGCCCTTCTATCTGACAACTGATGCTAGCTCTATTGGCATAGGTGCCGTACTAGCTCAGAAGACTGATGGCAAGTACAACGCAGTTGCATTTGCTAGCCGAGCCCTTATGAAGGTTGAACGTAATTATACAGTAACTGAGCAAGAAGCTTTAGCAATAGTATGGTCTTTAAAGCACTTCCGAGACATTATTTATCAGTACTCTGTTCATGTCTTGACAGACCACGCTCCACTGATACCTTTATTCCAGAACAAACAACCTACTGGAAGGTTAGCCAGATGGACCTTGACTATCCAAGAGTTCAATCCCACCTTTGAACACTTACCTGGCAAGTCAAATGTAGTCGCAGATGCCTTATCGCGACATGTTAGTATAGTAACTGCAGAGAGAGAGAGAGAGAGAGAGAGAGAGAGAGAGAGAGAGAGAGAGAGAGAGAGAGAGAGAGAGAGAGGCTGGACTTATGGGATACAGGATATACCTTTCTAGGATCAGGCAACCACAGGAGACAGGTGAAGTTATCACAGTACTCACACAGACAGCACTAATCCACGTCCTCCCACTCGTGTTGTTTACGAACCCGTATTCGTGTCTGTGAATGCAGCGTAATGTCAACAAAGTCCTTCCTAGTCTCCCAGTTAGGGCACGTCATGCCCGGTCAGGGCACGTCATGCCTAGTAGGCACGTCATGCCCGGTCAGGATACATCATGCCTAGTAGGCACGTCATGCCCGGTCAGGGCATTTCATGCACACCTGCTCCAAGAATTACATATTTCTTGTAATCACTTCTTGTAATCACCTAGCGTGACCTTCTTCAAGGTCGCCAATAATTTATGCTAATTTATGTTTGAACGAGTTATACGGCAAGTGGGAAATGGAGAACAAAGTGATTTGATCCGAGGAAGGGAAGCGTAGCTTGCATTACTAGAGTCAAAACATCTTCACCTGTACTCACCTAGTTGTACTCACCTAGTTGAGGTTGCAGGGGTCGAGTCCTAGCTCCTGGCCCCGCCTCTTCACTGGTTGCTGCTAGGTCACTCTTCCTGCTCCATGGGTTTTATCATACCTCTTCTTAAATCTAAGTATAGATCCTGCCTCCACTACATCATTTCCCAAACTATTCCACTTCCTGACAACTTTATGACTGAAGAAATACTTCCTAACATCCCTGTGATTCATCCGAGTCTTCAACTTTCAATTGTGACCCTTTGTTGCTGTGTCCCATCTCTGGAACATCCTGTCTCTGTCCACTTTGTCGATTCCTCTTAGTATTTTATATGTCGTTATTATATCCCCCCTATCTCTCCTGTCCTCCAGTGTCGTCAGGTCGATTTCCCTTAACTTCTCCTCGTAGGACGTCTCCCTTAGCTTAGTGACTAGTCTTGTTGCAAACCTTTGCACTTTCTCTAATTTCCTTACGTGGTTAGCTAGGTGTGGGTTCCAAACTGGTGCCGCATACTCCAATATGGGCCTAAAGTACACGGTGTACAGGGTCCTGAACGATTCCTTATTAAAATGTCGGAATGCTGTTCCGAGGTTTGCCAGGCGCTCATATGCCGCAGCAGTTATTTGGTTGATGTGCGCTTCAGGAGATGTGCCTGGTGTTATACTCACTCCAAGATCCTTTTCCTTGAGTGAGGTTTGAAGTCTCTGGCCCCCTAGACTGTACTCCGTCTGCGGTTTTCTTTGCCCTTCCCAATTTTCATGACTTTGCACTTGGTGAGGTTGAACTCAAGAAGCCAATTGCTGGACCAGGTCTGCAGCCTGTCCAGATCCCTTTGTAGTTCTGCTTGGTCCTCGCCCGATTGAATTCTTCTCATCAACTTCACATCATCTGCAAACAGGGACACTTCGGAGTCTATTCCTTCCGTCATGTCGTTCACATATACAAGAAACAGCACTGGCCCTAGGACTGACGCCTGTGGAATCCCTCTCGTCACAGGGGCCCACTGTGATACCTCATCACGTACCATGACTCGCTGTTGTCTTTCCGACAGGTATTCCCTGAACCATTGCAGTGTCTTCCCTGTTATCCCTGCCTGGTCAACCAGCTTTTGCACTAGCTTTTGCACTAATCTCTTGTGTGGAACCGTGTCAAACGCCTTCTTACAGTCCAAGAAAACGTGATCTACCCACACCTCTCTGTCTTGTCTTACTGCTGTCACCCTATCATAAAACTCCAGTAGGTTTGTGACACAGGATTTCCCGTCCCTGAAACCATGTTGGCTGCTATTGACGAGATCATTCCTTTCTAGGTGCTCCACCACTCTTCCCCCTCAAGGAAGGTTCCTTGATGTTGGTGAGGGGCTCTTGATTTAGGGAATTGGATCTGTGCTCCAGTTCCCCGAATTAAGCCTGAATGCCTTCCACATCCCCCCCCCAGGTGCTGTATAATCCTCCGGGTTTAGCGCTTCCCCCTTGATTATAATAATAATAATAATCCACCACTCTTCTGATAATCTTCTCCATGACTTTGCATACTATACATGTCAGTGACACTGGTCTGTAGTGTAATGCTTCGTGTCTCCTTTATAAAAATTGGGACTACATTTGCTGTCTTCCATACCTCAGGTAGACGCCCTATTTCGATAGATGTGTTGAAGATTGTTGTTAGTGGTACAAATAGCAACTCTGCTTTCTCTCTCTCAGGATCCAAGGAGAGATGTTATCCCTTGCCTTTAAGGTATCTAGCTCGCATAGCAGCCTCTTCACCTCTTCCTCTGTTGTATGTATTGTGTCCAACACTTGATGGTGTATCCCACCTCTCCGTCTTTCTGGAGTCCCTTCTGTCTCCTATGTGAGGTCTTTTTTGAATCTCATGTTGAGCTCCTAACATACTTCACAGTCCTTCCTTCTTCAGCCTGATTACCTGGTCCTTGACTGCTGTTTTCCTCCTGATGTGGCTGTACAACAGCTCCGGGTCAGATTTGGCTTTTGGTGCTATGTCATTTTTATATTATCGTTGGGCCTCCCTTCTTACCTGTGCATATTCATTTCTGGCTCTATGACTGCACTCCTTATTCTCCTGTGTCTTTTGCCTTCTGTACTTCTTCCATTCTCTAGCTCACTTGATTTTGGCCTCTCTACACCTTTGGGTGAACCAAGGGCTCATCCTGGCTTTCTCGTTATTTCTGTTATCCTTGGTACAAACTTCTCAGCTTCCTTGCATATTGTTGTCACTTATTCCATCATCTCATTTACTGACTTCCCTGCCAGTTCTCTGTCCCACTGAACCCCGTGCAGGAAATTCTTCATTCCTGTGTAGTCCCCTCTCTTGTAGTTTAACTTCATTCGTCCTGCCCTTCCTGCTTCCATCTTTACTTGTAACTCTACTATGTATTCAAAGCTCAGAACCACATGGTCACATGGCCCCGAGGGGTCTTTCATATGTGATGTCCTCAATATCTGCACTACTCATGGTGAATACTAGGTCCAGTCTTGCTGGTTCATTCATCCTCTCCTATCTCTGGTAGTGTCCCATACGTGCTGGTGCATAAGGTTTTCCAGTACCACCTCCATCATCTTAGTCCTCCACGTTTCTGGGCCCCCATGTAGCTCCAGGTTCTTTCAGTCAATTTCCTTGGGATTGAAATCACCCAGTATCAGCATCTTTGCCCTGCTCGCATGAGCTCTTCTGGCCACTTCAGCCAGTGTGTCATACACACACACACACACACACACACACACACACACCGGCGAGAGTAACAGCATCATATATTGCTCATGAATCTTTAGTTGTTTTTGGCCCATCAAGGTCATTACAAGGATCACGAAAGCTGTCAGTGCCAGTGAACAACCCGACAAGTTAAATACAAGCTGCCCTTAATCAGGAAAGGGAGGTGAGGACTATAATTTATATCACTCAATTTGAAAGTGGAATCAGTGCCAGGAGAGAGAGGCTGGCGGTCTGGTGTCGGGTGTAAGTGTTGTCGCAAGCCAGTAGCTGCAAATTCAAACAGAATAAGTGTGACCCAAGCCAGTGAGATAAGAGATAAGGATAGATGAGGTAGTGAATAATAAAACATTCATAAAGTGAGGAGAAAGAAAAGAAACAATCAAAGGGAAAATATCCAGTATTCTCGGGTCTCTGGTGTTGTCCTGCAACAAGTGTGGACAATAAGGGTTTAAATTGTTCACCTGATAATATAGTGCTAACCTAGAACAGTATTTGAAGCACAGTTAATGTGAATAGAATCATTATAGACAACAAGAAACAGAAGTGTGTGTGTGTGTGTGTGTGTGTGTGTGTGTGTGTGTGTGTGTGTGTGTGTGTGGAGGTGGATCAGGTGGAACGAGAAGGGAGGGAGGGGAGGAAAGGGCTGATGTAGGATATAGGGAGAAGTAGAAAGGGGAGGGTTAGAGAAAGGGGAGGTTAGGGGGAGGGGGAGGTTAGGGAAGAGGGGGGTTAGGGGAGGGGGGAGTTAGAACAAACAGATCGTAGGTGGAGTGTTTGTTCCAGACTAACCCACACCCTTTCGCCTCCTCCCTTTCTCCCCTCCACCCTCCACTTCTTCCCTCTCCTCGTCCACCTCCTTCTCCTCTTCCTCCTCCTCACGAGTACAAACAAAACAAGCCAGGTGAGATACTCTGCCTCAAGTGCCTCTGACTGGCTGCAAGTGTTATCCTCACCCACCTGAGTTACAGATGAAGTTATAGATGATGCTAATAAGCTTCCCCATCCTCAAGACGTAAATCTCTCAGGGGACCTTGTTGAACCTCTTAGGGGACCTTGATTGAACATCACAATGGATCTTGATTGAATCTCACAGGAGACCTTGACTGAACCTCTTAGGGGACCTTAATTCTCGCAAGGGACTTTGTTGAACCTCTCACGGGGACCTTGTTGAACCCCTCAGGGGATATTGTTGAACCTCTCAGGGGACCTTGATGAACCTCACAGGGGATTTTGTTGAACCTCTCAGGGGGCCCTTGATACTGGTGATGGGCTCTTGGTTCAAGGAATCTGGAGATACATGACCTCCCTCCCTCTTTCCCTCCCTCCCTCCATTCATGCCTAGATCCTTCCCTCCCTCGAAGGTTCACTGCTCGTGTGCACAAGGATCAACAGTGACACAGAGGTTCACGATGATTCTGATTCTGAACCGTGAAACGTGTTGTGACTGCTTTACCTGTGCCAGCACCTGTCCTGCTGCTGCTGCTGCTGCTCTGTGTTCTGCTTCCTGCTACAGGTCCTTCCTGCTACAGGTACTTCCTGCTACAGGTACTTCCTGCTACAGGTACTTTCTGCTACAGGTACTTCCTGCTACAGGTACTTCCTACTACAGGTACTTCCTGCTACAGGTACTTCCTGCTACAGGTACTTCCTGCTACAGGTACTTCCTGCTACAGATACTATACTTCCTGCTACAGATACTTCCTGCTACAGGTACTTCCTGCTACAGGTACTTCCTGCTACAGGTACTTCCTGCTACAGGTACTTCCTGCTACAGATACTTCCTGCTACAGGTACTTCCTGCTACAGGTACTTCCTGCTACAGGTACTTCCTGCTACAGGTACTTCCTGCTACAGGTCCTTCCTGCTACAGGTACTTCCTGCTACAGGTACTTCCTGCTACAGGTACTTCCTGCTACAGATACTTCCTGCTACAGGTACTTCCTGCTACAGGTCCTTCCTGCTACAGGTACTTCCTGCTACAGGTACTTCCTGCTACAGGTACTTCCTGCTACAGGTACTTCCTGCTACAGGTACTTCCTGACACAGGTACTTCCTGACACAGGTACTTCCTGCTACAGATACTTCCTGCTACAGGTACTTCCTGCTACAGGTACTTCCTGCTACAGATACTTCCTGCTACAGGTACTTCCTGACACAGGTACTTCCTGACACAGGTACTTCCTGACACAGGTACTTCCTGACACAGGTACTTCCTGCTACAGATACTTCCTGCTACAGGTACTTCCTGCTACAGGTACTTCCTGACACAGGTACTTGCTGCTACAGATACTTCCTGCTACAGGTACTTCCTGACACAGGTACTTCCTGACACGGGTACTTCCTGCTATAGATACTTTTTGCTACAGGTACTTCCTGCTACAGGTACTTCCTGACACAGGTACTTCCTGCTACAGATACTTTTTGCTACAGGTACTTCCTGCTACAGGTACTTCCTGACACAGGTACTTCCTGCTACAGATACTTTTTGCTACAGGTACTTCCTGCTACAGGTACTTCCTGCTACAGGTACTTCCTGACACAGGTACTTCCTGCTACAGGTACTTCCTGCTACAGGTACTTCCTGCTACAGGTACTTCCTGACACAGGTACTTCCTGACACAGGTACTTGCTGCTACAGATACTTCCTGCTACAGGTACTTCCTGACACAGGTACTTCCTGACACGGGTACTTCCTGCTACAGATACTTTTTGCTACAGGTACTTCCTGCTACAGGTACTTCCTGGCACAGGTACTTCCTGCTACAGATACTTTTTGCTACAGGTACTTCCTGCTACAGGTACTTCCTGACACAGGTACTTCCTGCTACAGATACTTTTTGCTACAGGTACTTCCTGCTACAGGTACTTCCTGCTACAGGTACTTCCTGACACAGGTACTTCCTGCTACAGGTACTTCCTGCTACAGGTACTTCCTGCTACAGGTACTTCCTGACACAGGTACTTCCTGCTATAGATACTTCCTGCTGCAGGTACCTCCTGACACAGGTACTTCCTGACACAGGTACTTCCTGACACAGGTACTTCCTGACACAGGTACTTCCTGACACAGGTACTTCCTGACACAGGTACTTCCTGCTACAGATACTTCCTGCTACAGATACTTCCTGCTTCAGATACTTCCTGCTACAGGTACTTCCTGACACAGGTACTTCCTGACACAGGTACTTCCTGGTACAGGTACTTCCTGCTACAGGCATTTCCAGTTACAAGAATATAATTAAACCCATTGGGTTTAATTATCATTCACTGGGTTAAATAAGAACCCACTGGATTTAATGAGAACCAACTGGACTTAATGAGAACCCACTGGACTTAATGAGAACCCACTGGACTTAATGAGAACCCACTGGACTTAATGAGAACCCACTGGACTTAATGAGAACCCACTGGACTTAATGAGAACCCACTGCGTAAAGTCATTACCCGCCCACCGCTCTAGAATTTCATTGAAACTAATGAGGGCGGGTTAATTAGGACCCAGATGCAGAAGGCTATAGTGAAACTATGGTGTGCTGTGGTGTGTGTTATGGTGTGCTATGGTGTGCTATGGTGTGCTACAGGGGCGCTACGATGTGCTATAGCGGTGCTACACAATCTTGACTTGGGACCAGCGTCTCTGTTTACGTCTGTGATAACGACGCCTTTGTTGCCTCTGGAGGTAATACCGTCTCTCCCTGTCACCCTTTAGGGTGCTGGTGAAGGGTTCTTGATCCAAGGCATTGTAGCTACCTTTCCCCTTCCTCTGATTAGACCTGGTTAAGCTTCCATTCTCCACACACACACACACACACACACACACACACACACACACACACACACACACACACACACACACACACACACACACACACACACACACACACACACACTCGAAGGGGAGAAACCGACCGACCAAGGTGATTCTCAGGACGGAAACAGTGCGGAACAGAATCCTCCAAGAGAAACCACGGTTGAAATACTCGGAAGAGTACAAGAGGGTGTTCCTAGACAGAGACAGAACACAAACAGAAGGACAGCAGCTGAGGGAGAGGACAAAAAAGCGAAAGGAGCTAGGAAAGAAGACAAGGATGGAACCAGCAGAGGTCAGTCAGAGCAGAACAGAGCAGCAAGGGCAAGCACACACACAGCTATCCTCAGAATCCCACAACCTATCACACCATCCCAACACACACTACAATCCATACCCACAGCCTCCACCCAACACCGAGCTATAGAATCCCACAGTATGCCACCAGGTCTCCCACCCTCAGAGGCCCCCAAACCACAGTGTTGGAAAGGAAACTGAAGGTCTGGTACACAAACGCTGATGGAATAACAAATAAGTGGGAGGAGTGGCACGAAAGAGTCAAAGAGGCATCACCGGACATCATAGCTCTCACAGAAACCAAGCTTACAGGTATGATGACAGATGCCATCTTTCCAACGGAATACCAGATCCTGAGGAAAGACAGAGAGAACAAAGGGGGTGGAGGAGTGGCATTGCTGATCAAAAACCAATGGAATTTTGATGAGCTGGAGAGAGGAGACAGTGGAGAAGAAAGTGTTTACATAGCGAGAACGCTTCACTCTGGAGGTCCCAAGGTGGTAATAGCAGTGATGTATAACCCACCACAGAACAGCAGGAGGCCAAGGCAAGAGTACCACGAGAGCAATAGAGCGATGGTTGACACACTGGCTGCAGTGGCCAGAAGAGCTCATGCATGTAGGGCAAAGCTCCTGATCATGGGCGACTTTAACAACAAGGAGATCGATTGGGAGAACTTGGAGCCACATGGGGGCCAAGATACATGGAGGGCTAAGATGATGGAGGTGGTACTGGAAAACTTCATGCACCAACACGTAAGGGACACTACAAGAGAGAGAGGAGAGGATGAACCAGCAAGACTGGACTTAGTATTTACGTTGAGTACTGCAGATATTGAGGACATCACATATGAAAGACCCCTTGGGGGCCAGCGATCATGTGGTTTTAAGCTTCGAATACACAGTAGAGCTACAAGTGGAGGGGAAAGCAGGAAGGCCAGGACGAAAGAAGCCAAACTACAAGAAAGGGGACTACATGAGAATGAGGAACTTCCTGAATGAGGTTCAGTGGGACAGAGAATTGGCAGGGAAGTCAGTTAATGAGATGATGGAATATGTAGCAACAATGTGCAAGGAGGCTGAGGAGAGGTTTATACCCAAGGGTAATAGGAGTAATGAAAAAGCCAGGATGAGCCCATGGTTCACCCAAAGGTGCAGGGAGGCAAAAACCAAGTGTGCTAGGGAATGGAAGAAATATAGAAGGCAAAGGACCCAGGAGAATAAGGAGAGCAGTCGTAGAGCCAGAAATGAATATGCACAGATAAGAAGGGAGGCCCAACGACAATATGAAAACGACATAGCAGCGAAAGCCAAATCTGACCCAAAACTGTTATACAGCCACATCAGGAGGAAAACAATAGTCAAGGACCAGGTAATCAGGCTAAGGAAGGAAGGAGGAGAGACAACAAGAAATGACCGTGAAGTAAGTGAGGAACTCAACAAGAGATTTAAAGAAGTGTTCACAGAGGAGACAGAAGGGACTCCAGAAAGACAGAGAGGTGGGGCACACCACCAAGTGCTGGACACAGTACACACAACCAAGGAAGAAGTGAAGAGGCTTCTGAGTGAGATAGATACCTCAAAGGCAATGGGGCCGGATAACATCTCCCCATGGGTCCTGAGAGAGGGAGCAGAGGCGCTATGTGTACCCCTAACAATAATATTCAATACATCTATCGAAACAGGGAGATTGCCTGAGGCATGGAAGACAGCAAATGTAGTCCCAGTCTTTAAAAAAGGAGACAGACATGAAGCACTAAACTACAGACCAGTGTCACTGACATGTATAGTATGCAAAGTCATGGAGAAGATTATCAGGAGAAGAATGGTGGAACACCTAGAAAGTAATGATCTCATCACCAGCAGCCAACATGGTTTCAGGGACGGGAAATCTTGTGTCACAAACCTACTGGAGTTATATGACATGGTGACAGCAGTAAGACAAGAGAGAGAGAGGGGTGGGTGGATTGCATTTTCTTGGACTGCAAGAAGGCGTTTGACACAATTCCACACAAAAGATTAGTGCAAAAACTGGAGGACCAAGCAGGGATAACAGGGAAGGCACTACAATTAATCAGGGAATACTTGTCAGGAAGACAGCAGCGAGTCATGGTACGTAGCGAGGTGTCAGAGTGGGCACCTGTGACCAGCGGGGTCCCACAGGGGTCAGTCCTAGGACCAGTGCTGTTTCTGGTATTTGTGAACGACATGACGAAAGGAATAGAATCCGAAGTGTCCCTGTTTGCAGATGACGTGAAGTTGATGAGAAGAATTCATTCGATCGAAGACCAGGCAGAACTACAAAGGGATCTGGACAGGCTGCAGACCTGGTCCAGCAATTGGCTACTGGAGTTCAACCTCACCAAGTGCAAAGTCATGAAGATTGGGGAAGGGCAAAGAAGACCGCAGACGGAGTACAGTCTAGGGGGCCAGAGACTACAAACCTCACTCAAGGAAAAAGATCTTGGGTTGAGTATAACACCAGGCACATCTCCTGAAGCGCACATCAACCAAATAACTGCTGCAGCATATGGGCGCCTAGCTAACCTCAGAACAGCATTCCGACATCTTAATAAGGAATCGTTCAGGACCCTGTACACCGTGTACTTTAGGCCCATATTGGAGTATGGGGCACCAGTTTGGAACCCACACCTAGCCAAGCACGTAAAGAAACTAGAGAAAGTGCAAAGGTTTGCACCAAGACTAGACCCAGAGCTAAAAGGTATGTCCTACGAGGAGAGGTTAAGGGAAATCAACCTGACGACACTGGGGGACAGGAGAGATAGGGGGGACATGATAACGACATACAACTGAGAGGAATTGACAAGGTAGACAAAGACAGGATGTTCCAGAGATGGGACACAGTAACAAGGGGACACAGTTGGAAGTTGAAGACACAGATGAATTACAGTGATGTTAGGAAGTATTTTTTCAACCACAGAGTAGTCAGGAAGTGGAATAGTTTGGGAAGCGATGTAGTGGAGGCAGGATCCATACATAGCTTTAAGCAGAGGTATGATAAAGCTCACGGTTCAGGGAGAGTGACCTAGTAGCCATCAGTGAAGAGGCGGGGCCAGGAGCTTGGACTCGACTCCTGCAACCTCAACTAGGTGAGTACATTCTTGGTAAGGGTTAAACCACTGGCCCATCATTCACATGTGTCTGTTAAGCCACTGGCTCATCATTCACATGTGTCTGTTAAGCCACTGGCTCATCATTCACATGTGACTGTTAAGCCACTGGCCCATCATTCACATGTGACTGTTAAGCCACTGGCCCATCATTCACATGTGACTGTTAAGCCACTGGCCCATCATTCACATGTGACTGTTAAGCCACTGGCCCATCATTCACATGTGACTGTTAAGCCACTGGCCCATCATTCACATGTGACTGTTAAGCCACTGGCCCATCATTCACATGTGTCTGTTAAGCCACTGGCCCATCATTCACATGTGACTGTTAAGCCACTGGCCCATCATTCACATGTGACTGTTAAGCCACTGGCTCATCATTCACATGTGACTGTTAAGCCACTGGCTCATCATTCACATGTGTCTGTTAAACCACTGGCTCATCATTCACATGTGACTGTTAAGCCACTGGCCCATCATTCACATGTGACTGTTAAGCCACTGGCCCATCATTCACATGTGACTGTTAAGCCACTGGCCCATCATTCACATGTGTCTGTTAAACCACTGGCTCATCATTCACATGTGACTGTTAAGCCACTGGCCCATCATTCACATGTGTCTGTTAAACCACTGGCTCATCATTCACATGTGACTGTTAAGCCACTGGCCCATCATTCACATGTGACTGTTAAGCCACTGGCCCATCATTCACATGTGACTGTTAAGCCACTGGCCCATCATTCACATGTGACTGTTAAGCCACTGGCCCATCATTCACATGTGACTGTTAAGCCACTGGCCCATCATTCACATGTGACTGTTAAGCCACTGGCCCATCATTCACATGTGTCTGTTAAACCACTGGCTCATCATTCACATGTGACTGTTAAGCCACTGGCCCATCATTCACATGTGACTGTTAAGCCACTGGCCCATCATTCACATGTGTCTGTTAAGCCACTGGCCAATCATTCACATGTGTCTGTTAAGCCATTGGCTTATCATTCACATGTGTCTGTTAAGCCACTGGCTCATCATTCACATGCGACTGTTAAGCCACTGGCCAATCATTCACATGTGTCTGTTAAGCCACTGGCTCATTGTTGCAACCCCTGAATGGGTTACAATGATTATTATGTATATATGTAATGTATATTATCTTTTCATTTAATTTTATATTGCTTATATTTGCGATAATAGCTAAATCGTAAATGTATGACTTTATATTATTACTGACTGCCATATTGTCATTCACTTATGTGTTAGGATGTATATAAAATGTGCTCAGTTAGGCTTGATTGTCAAACTACTGTAATTATCGCTTGTCGCTCGTTATACTGCCGGCTTCTGAGCTGTGTCTTGAGACACAGCTAACTACTTAAGAGCACTTATACGCATACACACACTTGTACATATTTGTAATATCTTATTAAATGTTAATGTACCTGACGGTACTTAAGAATTATAAATGTGATATGTGCTTTCAGCACAATAATATTGAACTCGAGAGATTGATTTTATTTTGATTGCTGTAATTAATTTAATTTGATAATATACCTCTAGACAACTTACTACTTAATAAATTTATTAAATTTTATTTTCTCTAGTTAGTAGCCTACCAGTTGTAATCCTAAAGCACTGTTGAACCATACTGAATTTTAATGGATAATTGGACAAGGATACTGACTACTTGTTACGAAAACCCAGTAACAGGCTGGATGCTAGAAGGGAAGTCCTTTCTAGTATTCACTGGAGATCTCTAAGCTTTTAGAATCGCGTTTTTTGTAACACTCATCATTGACATGTGACTGTTAAGTCACTGGCCCATCATTGACATGTGTCTGTTAAGCCACTGGCCCATCATTCACATGTGTCTGTTAAGCCACTGGCCCAACGGTCACATGTGTCTGTTAAGCCAACCCAACAATCACAGTTGTCTGTAAGCCACTGGCCCAACAGTGACATGTGTAGGCCCACCCACTGGCCCATCAGTCACATATGTGGGCTAACCAAATGCCCCCTCATTCACATATGTGGGCTAAGCCACTGCCCGATCACTTACATATATGAGCTAAGCCACTGGCTCACACGAGCCAGCCTCTTAACACCTGGCTGTGTGGTCAGTGGTCATCCACATCTGACCTCACACTATCAGCGCTCGCACCAACTAGCCAACAACAGGAAAAACCCCCAAAAAACATTTATGGCATAATTTGCACCTAAGGTCTATTCTTAAACCCTCCATTGTTATAATTCCGTGTTTTTTTTAGGGTAGTGTGTGTGTGTGTGTGTGTGTGTTTATACGTCTCGATGCAATAAATTTTCCATTTATAAGATTTATGGGATAATGGAAGGGATAAAAAGTAAGAGAGAAGCCAGTTATTAGGTGGTCAGGGGTTCTTGATCTAAGGAACTGGAGCTCTTCTTTCCCGAATCAAACCTCGTTACCTCCCGTTCCTCAGTACTTTATGAGGATTCTCTTGGGAGCAGCTCGAGGAGAGGATCCAGTCCGTTGAGGTGAGGCTACATCGTCTTCAGCAGGTCGAAAAGAGGATCCAACCTACTGATGTGAGGCTGGATCATCGTCAACAGGTCGAGAAGAGGATCCAACCTACTGAGGTGAGGTTGGATCGTCTTCAACAGGTGATCCAACCTACTGAGGTGAGGCTGGATCGTCTTCAGCAGGTCGAGAAGAGGATCCAGCCTACTGAGGTGAGGTTGGATCGTCTTCAACAGGTCGAGAAGAAGATCCAACCTACTGAGGTGAGGCTGGATCGTCTTCAGCAGGTCAAGGAGAGGATCCAGCCTACTGAGGTGATGCTGGATCGTCTTCAGCAGATCGAGAAGAAACTCCAACCTACTGAGGTGAGACTGGATCATCTTCAGCAGGTCGAGAAGAGAATCCAGCCCACTGAGGTGAGGCTGAATCGTCTTCAGCAGGTCGAGGAGAGGATCCAACCTACTGAGGTGAGGCTGGATCGTCTTGGGCAGCCCCAAGAGAGGATCGGCGTACCTCTGTACACACTAATTACATTATTTGCTTAGGGGATGCTGGAAGGGAAGGATGTGGAGGGAAGGGGATGCTGGAAGGGGAGGAGATGGAGGGGAGGGGATGCAGGAGGGGCAGGATATGGGGGGGAAGAGGGATGAATAGACACGACGGACTAAAGTGGGGTTGAAGGAGGAAGGAAGAATGGGGCAGTGGGCCGTACGAAGGTGGAGGTTAGTACTGTTAGGCAGGAGGAATGGGGAATGGGATATGGGGATTACGTTTTAATTAGTATCAGTAAGTTATAAACTTGCTCAGTGGTTTTGAGGAACTAACACGTGTTTACATATACACAGGTGTTTACTTGTACACGGGTGTTTACATATGCACAGATATTAGATGTGCACAGGTGTTTACCTGTACACAGGTCTTACGTGTACACAGGTCTTACGTGTACACAGGTGTTTCATGTACACAGGTCTTACGTGTACATATGTGTTACATGTAAATTAGGAGTGGTCGGTGACGGAGAGAGATAAGAAACAGTAATAGGAGACTATCAGATGATAGAGAGTGAGAAACAAAGTCGAAGGATAAGAGAGATTATAGCAGAGAAGAATAGGAAGCTTGAAAAGCTACAAACATCTCTAAACTTTCCGACGCAGCCCTGAAGCCCATATGACTTCGAAGAAAGCACTCACAGCATGCCCATGCACTCTGCCCCCTGGCCCAGACCCGTGGAGCTCCGTATTCATCAAGAAATGCGAGTAACCACGGTGCCTTACGTACCCTAAGATGAAGGAACTTGGTTACTAGAGTCATCCCACCGTCATTAAAAACCAGCAATATAACTCCACTCCAATATGGAGGCAACCAAAAAGAATAGACCAATAGTGATATACATGAATGGTATACAGTACCGTCAAGATGAAGAATTTGACACATGTGCAACATCTGGGTATCTTTATTTGTAGACGTTTCGTGAAGACCACCGTAGTCTTGAAGACACCAACTCCAAGACCGAGAGACTGATTACCTCATTTTTTGTATACAGTTCTATATTCTTCATATTATGTTCTTGTATTGTATTGATAAAGCCACTGCTTAGCGAAACGTCTACAAATAAAGATACTCCGACGTTGCACATGTGTCTAATCTTCACCAATAACGTCACACTTTATCAGCATCTTTGAGAGGGTTCTGAGAGGTAAGATTGTCTATACAATATTGTCAACTCAGGTCATGAGGCAGGCCCACTACACTGACCTGACCTCTCACCAGACTAGACTTAAATAAGTTTACTTGTTGTCTTAACTCTGAATTAACTGAAGAAACTTGTCCATAGGCGAAACATCTCAATGCAATTAATTCCTCAGACCATTTGTATCTTCTTTTCATATGGAGTCAAAAGAACTGCACAACTCAGGACAGCATAGGGTCTGCCATACGCAAAACCTATGGTATCAGTGGTCTATTAAGTGCCTGTGGCACTTAACAGACCACTGATACATGGTCTTGAATGCGCTGGAAGACGAGCAAAATGCAGATGGGGTGTTCGCTAGTGTAATTGCTCACAAAGTGCGTGACGCAAAATGATTAAGTGGACCCACGAAATCGTAATAATACAATTTCAAACAAACCACAGTACTCGCTGGCCTGGAGTTTTACGACACACTTGATGCGAGTTCAAGCCCCACCCGCACCGTGGTTCGACTAACTGGAAAGGTGGTCAGATGGATATTTAAGTTCCTAGCAAATATAACCCAGCGAGTGGTAGTAAACAGAGTGAAATCAGTGACTGTGACAGTGAAAAGCTGTGTTCCTCAAGGCACAGTACTTGTCCCGTCTCTCTTTCTCATTCATATGTCTGACATAGAGTCACGGATCATAACACTATCATCCGTTGCAGACGAGGCGAGAGTCTGAGAGTAACATCCACTGAGGACACAGCGAAACATCAAAGATGAAATAAGCCAAATCATTTAATGAGCCTCTGATAATAATATGATGTTCAGTGAGGAACAGTGTTAGCATAAGTCAAGTGTGTGTGTGTGTGTGTGTGTGTGTGTGTGTGTGTGTGTGTGTGTGTGTGTGTGTGTGTGTTCGCTTAGTTGTATATGCATGTACGTATGTGTTTGTGTGTTTGTCGTGGTCATTAGCGTGTATGTGTGTTCTTTGTGTTGGAAACATCCCTTTCCTCCCCTCCCTTCCCCTCCCCTCTCCTCTTCCTTCATCTCCTCATCCTCCACCATTCTTCCCCTCTCCTCTTCTCACCTCTCCCTCTCATTCCCTTCTTCCTTCTTTCATTTTTTTCATCAGTCATCCTGATCTCGTCCTTCTGTGACATACCTGTAAGTGGCTCACCAGTTTATCTACACTTGATCAGCCAGACTGTTGCTGCAAGCATCCTACAGGGCTAAACTAGCCATCACAGCTTGGTCGATCCTGAAAGAAAATAGGTATAGGGTGCATAATAATAAAATGTAGGCTTAAAAAATCTGTTACGTAGACTCCAGTAACATTTCCTTCATCTACTGTTGAAGAGTCGTGGTCGACGCATGTTGACAGAGTGTTTCCTGATTGCCTGATATTACAACCCAGGTACTCAAAGCCTGTTACCCTGGGTGTAAAGGGAGTAAAATAAACACAGCAGAAAAACTTTGAATTATATTATCCTTCACCAAGCATAAACAGCAGTATGTATACTATATACACTAAGTACAGCAATAGGTATTAGTGCACGCTGCGGTAATCAAGGCAGAACAGCGGCCAAGAGAAAGCAGACTACTGTGCTTCAACCAGCTCTAGAATGGAAATGACAAGGGTGAAAACGTGAGTGGTAACCACGTCACCTTCACAATTGCCAGATCCACCTTCTCATTGGCTGAACCTAGATACTGATCTGACGATGGGGCCCTGTTGAATCATTAGATCCTTAGTATCTGGTTCGCTGGTTGGAGAGGCAGCCTATGTGTGTTAACATGCTCCGAATAAAGATTACATACTCTTTGCATGCAACATTTGATAAGCTACTAAAGCTCATTACTGATCAGCCGGACTGTGGTTCACACGTTGAAATGCATACGGCCAACAGGAACAGCCTGGATGATCAGACCTTGAAATGTTATATTGCGAGACCTGGTCATAGACAGAGCAGCGGGGGCGTTGACCCCAAAACACCCTCCAGGTATACAGTACCTAACAGAACACATCACTGCTGTTATTGAAGAACAAAAGTTACAATACCACGGCTAGAACAACTGACGAATAGCCCGCATTTAGGAAGAACTTATGACAACGTTTCGGTCTGTCCTGGAGAACTGTCAAGCTACAATAGTCCAGTACTAACTTCCAAATTTCCTCTGCTAAGTACGGGAGTATTTATGAACTGGTAATATTACCTGTTTAAACGTACCTCTCGTGTTTATACCCACACCTGTACAAACCTCTTCTAGTTTCCCCCATATATATACACTTTTACAAGACATTGCTCTCGATGGAGCACAAACGCACCCTTGTCAACAATGTCATTTGGGTTAATTTTCCACTACTAGTGCGATGAAAGTGCCGTTATATCTATTTTCCCGGGTAGAAGGAAACCTCAGGGCTACAAGAATGCCACTGGAGGTAATTTCACCAGTCTTGTGTCAGTTCCCGCAAGTGTTATTTTTATGGTAGCGCCTTAATGAACGGTCATGCCCCGCTGCCCAGGCCAGCGATGGTGGGATCCTCTGGGGGCTGGAACAATGAGCGTACGTGGGCTCTTCTGGGGGCTGGAACAATGAGAGCACGTGGGCTGTTCTGGGGGCTGGAACAATGAGAGTATGTGGACTCCTCTGGGGGCTGGAACAATGAGCATTCGTGGGCTCCACTGGGGCTGGAACAATGAGCGTACGTGTGCTTTTCTGGGGTCTGGAACAATGAGAGTACGTGTGCTCCTCTGTGGTGCTGGAACAATGAACGTACGTGGGCTCCAAAGCAGCTGTCTAAGAGGGCAGAGAGTGCAACGGACAAGTGAAGTAGCAGCAGCAACACACACAGCAAGAGGCATTCTTGAGCTTTCCAAGTGCTCGGGCTTAATGCCCAAAGCTGGGGTGTGGCTCCAAAAGGATTCTGTAGTGATTGCTGCCTTTGCGTCTCCTGACATCGTCTGCTGCTATGCAGCTGCCACACCCTTCGAGTCCAGTGTGGGCGGGGTATGTGGCAGCCCAAGGTGCCTAGCTTCTCCCTCCGAGCCCCTTGAGGGCGGGGAATGAGGTTAAGCCTGAGGACACCTAGTCCCAGAAGATGAGGAGGTACTTGTACCTCCTCCCATGGCAGACATTGGTCTGAGACACTCCCACGACAGGAAGCCAAGGCCGGGCTACCTTTTGGAAAAGGCCCTGGCCGGGTGATTGTACCGGCGAATCTACAAAAGTCTAAGAGAGCTTCATAGCTTGAAATTGACGCCTGGCTGCTAGGCTTCAGGAACCCTTGAGATCAGCTCAGAGGCTGCTTACAGATATATAACTACAGAGTTTCACTGGTGGTGTTCTTACTTTAATGGTAATTAACGATATAATTGTACTTGAAGAAAAAAAAAAAAGGCACCATACCGTGACTGGAACAATACACAAATAAAAAGAACATAGGAGAGAGAAACTTACGACAACGTTTCGGTCCGACTTGTCAACATGTCACATTGACTTGTAAGTGGTCCAAGTCGGACCGAAACGTCATCGTAAGCTCGTCTCTCCTATGTGTGGGTTTTTTTGTATATAATTGTACTATATGTATTTGTGCCTCAATAAACTTACTGACGAGTGACTAAGACACATGTAACATCTGGATATTTGGTTATCCAGTGGCTTCTTTGATCCATCCATCCACCTCAAAATTTTCTCTCCACTTCTTCGACTGTCTTCAGCATTTATTTTTAACATTGGACTGAGGAAGTCACTATTTGGGGAAACGTTTGGCTCAGTAAGGTAGGTGTTACACTTGTGTCTCCTGGAGTCTACCTGGAGGTTATTCCGGAGGTCAACGCCCCCGCGACCCGGTCTCGTTCTATACTGGTGGTGTACTCCGGATTTGATAATTATTATAGATGTACTCACCTTTATATGGTTGAGGGAGTTGATTCACAGCTCTTACCCCCAACTCCTTACTTTCGACCTGTTTTACAAGGAACTTTTTGCCGAGCTTGTCTCCATGACTTCGTCATCCAGATCATTCCACTTCCTAACCTTCTTGGAACTAAAGTAGCATTTCCTGACGTGTTTATGACACATTCTCGTCTTGAGCTCCCGTCTTGGCCATATTGTTACGCACCTGGACATACCTGGAGGGTGTTCTAGGGGGTCAGCGCCCCCCACTGCCCAGTCCTTAACCAGGCCTCACGGTGGATCAGGGCCTGATCAACCAGGCTGTTGCTGCTGGCCGCACGTAGACTAACTTACGAACCACAGCTCGGCTGATCAGGCACTGACTTTAGGTATCTGTCCAGCTCCCTCTTGAAGGCAGCCAGGGGTCTATTGGTAATTCCCCTTATGGCTGGTGGGAGGCTGTTGAGCAGTCTTGGATCACTGGATGCATTGGATTGATGTGAGCCACTGAGTGGAGAAATATTTCCACAAGATACCAAAATATTACACATGCGCCTCATACATCCGACTGTCGGGTGTCCGAGTCATACATGTAAGTCTGTAGTACCAATGTATTAAGCAAGGGGTGTCGCGTCTGCTGTAGTTGACGCTGTAATGTTGTCAGCTTGGATCTGACATCCTGGGCAGGGAGAAAATGAGGAATTTCTCTATTTCCCCCCCCCCTGCCTGCTCTCACCAGGAGTCATGACCACCGGGAGTCATGACCACTGGGAGTCATGACCACCGGGAGTCATGACCACCCGGAGTCTGCGTCCGAAGATTTTTATCACATGTAATCCAGTCCTGTTCTCGTCTCTCCTGGCTCCGTACGTTCACCCGGAGTGAACACGTTGAACGCAGAGTGAACACGTTGGACCCTGAGTGAACACACTGAACCCTGAGTGAACACGTTGACACCTGAGTGAACACGTTGAACCCTGAAAGGGAACACGTTGAAACCTGGGTGAATACGTTGAACCCCGAGAGAGTTGACTGAATGTTTAGTTTATTAAGTTTGAAGCCAATCGACCACACGTGGCTGCACCTCACCTGTACACCACCTGGCTCTGGTGGCCTGGTGGTTAACGCTCTCGCTTCACACGGTGAGGGCCTGGGTTCGATTCCCAGCCAGAGTAGAAACATTGGACGTGTTTCTTTCCACCTGTTGTCTATGTTCCCCATCAGTAAAATGGGTACCTGGGTGTTAGTCGACTGGTGTGGGTCGCATCCTGGGACACTGACCTAAGGAGGCCTGGTCACAGACCGGGCCGCGGGGGCGTTGACCCCCGGAACTCTCTCCAGATAAACTCCAGATAAACCACCAGTCAAGAATACCTTACTTAGATTAATGTATATTGCTATACATACTGAGACAGACCCATCCACGTGTATACATACTGAAACATACACTACCTGGAGGCTATTCCGGGGATCAACGCCCCTGCGGCCCGGTCCATGACCAGGTCTCCCAGTGAATCCGGGCCTGATCAACCAGGCTGTTACTGCTGGCCGCACGTAGTCCAACGTACGAACCACAGCCCGGCTGATCCGACACTGACTTTAGGTATCTGTCCAGCTCTCTCTTGAAGGCAGCCAAGGGCCTATTGGTAATTTCCCTTATGCTTGGTGGGAGGCTGTTGAACAGTCTTGGGCCCGGGAAACTTACAGTGTTTTCTCTTAGTGTACCAATGGCGCCTCTACTTTTAATTGGGGGTATTTTGCATCGCCTGCCCAGTCTTTTACTGTCGTAGGGAGTGATTTGTGTGTGCAGATTTGGGACCATTCCTTCCAGGATTTTCCAAGTGTAGATTATGATATATCTCTCCCTCCTGCGTTCCAAAGAGTACAAGTCAAGTGCTTCCAAGCGTTCCCAGTAGTTAAGGTGCTTGACAGAACTTATACGTGCAGTAAAGGATCTCTGTACACTCTCTAGATCTGCAGTTTCACCTGCTGTGAATGGAGATGTTAATGTACAGCAGTATTCCAGCCTAGAGAGAACAAGTGATTTGAAAAGGATCATCATTGGCTTGGCATCTCTCGTTTTGAACGTTCTCATTATCCATCCTATCATTTTGTTTGCACTTGTGATCGTGGCACTGTTGTGATCCTTGAAAGTGAGATCCTCAGACATTAGTACACTACACACACATACAAACACACACATATATATACACACAGCAAAAAACACATACAAGGCTAAGTGTGTCTATCGACAAGTACCGTTGACAATAAATAACTACTACTACTACCTCTCTGCGGGTATGCCCTCTCTCTCTCTCTCTCTCTCTCTCTCTCTCATGCCGTTCCCTCAATCCCTGCTTATCATACTATCTCATTTCCCCATTCATGTGTCATTCTCCTCCTCTGCCCCTCTCGTTATCACACTTCCGTCTAGTCCCTTTCTTTCTTGCCGACTTCTCTCCCCCCCCTTTTTTTTTCTTCTCCTCTCATCTGTTCCTGAGAATTTTGTTGTCTCTCTGTATGTATATCATCTGCCTCTCTTTCTCTTCTTTTACACAGGGTTTTACAAGGTTAGATTAGGATTCCCAACTTTATTTGCAAGCTAAGAGCTGTTACCTATATCAGCTTGTTTAAAATCTCTCTCTCTCTCTCTCTCTCTCTCTCTCTCTCTTTCTCTTCTACCTGATATCATTGCCCTTTATGAGCGCATTTACCCTTGATTTCCCCTATTCTTACCTACTATTGCTCTTATCGTCATCCCTTACAGTAGCCCTGAACCAGCGATGTTATCGTAGCCAGGCTACTGACTACTCTTTATTCTCCTCTGCTTTCTCCTCCCCCCTCCCTTTCTCTCTCTCTCGTCATACTCCCTCCCTCAAGGGGAGGGAGTGAAGGAGGATGAAGGAAGAGGAGTAGAGGAGGAAGATGATGAAGAGTAGGAGGGACTGGGGGTTAAGAGGAAGTGGAAGAGTAAGAGGAGAAGTCGAGGGAAGATGAGAAAGGAAAGGTAATTAAGAAGCTGAAGAAACGGTAAGATGAAGGGAAGAGATAAGGCTGAGAGACAGAGAGAGAGAGAGAGAGAGAGAGAGAGAGAGAGAGAGAGAGAGAGAGAGAGAGAGAGAGAGAGAGAGAGAGAGAGAGAGAGAGAGAGAGGGAGAGAGTGAGAGTGAGAGAAAGAGAGAGAGAGAGATTTTTCTACATATATCAGAACTACCGCGCTTAAATACGAAGTTACAGACACAGACACAGACAGACAGACCCACACACCCACACACACACACACACACACCCACACACACACACACACACACACACACACACCCACACACACACACACACACACACACACACATTATATCATGTAAACATTAGCTCCGATCTTTGAGTCTCGTCCAGCCATGTTGACACTATCTTCCTTCCCTCCTTCTCTCTTCCTTTTCCATCCTTCCCTCCCTCCCTCCCTCACCTCCTTCCTCCCTCCACCCGCCCCCCTCCCCCTCTCACTCCATTCATGGGTACGGTCGCTCCTCCAACACTTGAATGGGTCCCATTAGTGCTTGTTGAAGCTACAGTGTCACACTCTGTCCCCATCATGTCCCTCCCCCATCCAACCCCCATTCTCCTCCCCCTCAACCCATCCATTCCTCGTCCCCGTCCACTCATCCATCCCCCTTCCCCTCCACCCATCCATCCCACGTCCCCCTCCACCCATCCATCCCCCCTTCGCCTCCACCCATCCATCCCCCCTTCGCCTCCACCCATCCAGCCCCCCTCCCCCTGAACCCATCCATCCCCACTATCCCTCCACCCATCCATCCCACCTCTCTTTCACCAACAATCCTCTCCCCTCCATACCCCCATCCCTCCATCCCCCCCCTCACCCTGTACTCATCCATCCCCCCTCACCTCCACCAACAACCCCCTTCCTTCCTCCCTCCATCTCCCTCCCCCAACATTCCTTTGGATCCCCCTACTCATAATTAAGCCTCATGAACTTCAAATATCTATAAATACGTGAGGCTAATAGATCGTTTGAGGTTTGTGTTGTTAGTGGTGATTAGTGGTGTTGTTAGTGGTGATTAGTGTTGTTAGTGGTGTTTTGGTGCTTGTGGTAGTTGTATGTGGTATTTATGGTGTTGTGTGTAATATTTGTGGTAACTGGTGTTGTGTGTGGTGTTGTGGTGTGTGTGGTGTTAGTGGAGTGTGTGGTGGTGTTGTTAGTGTTGTTAGAGGTGTGTGTGTGTGGTGTTGGTGTTGTTAGAGATGTTGTGTGTGTGGTGTTGTTAGTGTTGTTAGAGGTGTGTTTGTGGTGTTGTTGGTGTTGTTAGAGATGTGTGTGTGGTGTTGATAGTGTTGTTAGAGGTGTTGTGTGTGGTGTTGTTAGATGTGTTGTGTGTGGTGTTGTTAGATGTGTTGTGTGTGGTGTTGTTAGTGTTGTTAGATGTGTTGTGTATGTGGTGTTATTAGTGTTGTTAGATGTGTTGTGTGTGGTGTTGTTAGTGTTGTTAGATGTGTTGTGTGTGGTGTTGTTAGTGTTGTTAGATGTGTTGTGTGTGGTGTTGTTAGTGTTGTTAGATGTGTTGTGTGTGGTGTGGTGTTGTTAGAGGTGTTGTGTATGTGGTGTTATTAGTGTTGTTAGATGTGTTGTGTGTGGTGTTGTTAGTGTTGTTAGATGTGTTGTGTGTGGTGTTGTTAGTGTTGTTAGATGTGTTGTGTGTGGTGTTGTTAGTGGTGTTAGAGGTGTGTGTGTGGTGTTGTTAATGTTGTTAGAATTGTTGTGTGTGTGGTGTTTTTAGTGTTGTTAGAGGTGTTGTTGTTAGAGGTAAGTGTGTGGTGTTGTTAGTGTTGTTAGAGGTGTTATATGTGTGGTGTTAGTGTTGTTAGAGGTCTTGTGTGTGTGGTGTTGTGTGTGTGTTGTTGTTAGTGTTAGAGGTGTGTGTGTAGTGTTGTTAGTGTTGTTAGAGGTATGTGTGTGGTGTTGATAGTGTTAGAGGTGTTGTATGTGTGTGTGTGTGTGTGTGTGGTGTTACTAGTGTTGTTAGAGGTGTGTGTGTGGTCTTGTTAGTGTTGTTAGAGGTGTGTGTGTGTTGTTAGTGTCGTGTGTTTTGCCATGTGTGTTGCCATGTGTGTTGCCATGTGTGTTGCCATGTGTGTTGCCGTGTGTGTTGCCGTGTGTGTTGCCATGTGTGTTGCCGTGTGTGTTGCCGTGTGTGTTGCCGTGTGTGTTGCCATGTGTGTTGCCATGTGTGCTGCCGTGTGTGTTGCCGTGTGTGTTGCCGTGTGTGTTGCCAAGTGTGCTGCCGTATGTGTTGCCGTTTGTGTTAGCCATGGTGTTTGTGTGTTGCCGTGTTGTTAGTTCGTGTGTTTTGCCATGCGTTTTGCCATGTGTGTTGCCATGTGTGTTGCCATGTGTGTTGCCATGTGTGTTGCCGTGTGTGTTGCCGTGTGTGTTGCCATGTGTGTTGCCATGTGTGTTGCCGTGTGTGTTGCCGTGTGTGTTGCCATGTGTGTTGCCATGTGTGTTGCCGTGTGTGTTGCCATGTGTGTTGCCGTGTGTGTTGCCATGTGTGTTGCCATGTGTGTTGCCGTGTGTGTTGCCATGTGTGTTGCCATGTGTGTTGCCGTGTGTGTTGCCATGTATGTTGCCATGTGTGTTGCCATGTGTGTTGCCGTGTGTTGCCATGCGTGTTGCCATGTGTGTTGCTGTGTGTGTTGCCATGTGTGTTGCCGTGTGTGTTGCCATGTGTGTTGCCGTGTGTGTTGCCATGTGTGTTGCCATGTGTGTTGCCATGTGTGTTGCCATGTGTGTTGCCGTGTGTGTTGCCATGTGTGTTGCCATGTGTGTTGCCATGTGTGTTGCCGTGTGTGTTGCCATGTGTGTTGCCATGTGTGTTGCCATGTGTGTTGCCATGTGTGTTGCCATGTGTGTTGCCGTGTGTGTTGCCGTGTGTGTTGCCATGTGTGTTGCCATGTGTGTTGCCGTGTGTGTTGCCATGTGTGTTGCCGTGTGTGTTGCCATGTGTGTTGCCGTGTGTGTTGCCGTGTGTGTTGCCATGTGTGTTGCCGTGTGTGTGTTGCCATGTGTGTTGTCATGTGTGTTGCCATGTGTGTTACCATGTGTGTTGCCATGTGTGTTGCCATGTGTGTTGCCGTGTGTGTTGCCATGTGTGTTGCCGTGTGTGTTGCCGTGTGTGTTGCCATGTGTGTTGCCATGTGTGTTGCCATGTGTGTTGCCATGTGTGTTGCCGTGCAGTATAGCCAGACTCGGTCTTGCAAATTACCTTAAAAAATAAATAGATTTTTCGAAATTTTCATCTAATGTAATGACGTAAAATATTTTAAGAACTAATGTGATATATTTCACCAACTAACATGATATATTTCACCAACTAAGATAATATATTTCACCAACTAACATGATATATTTCACCAACTAACATAATATATTTCACCAACTAACATGATATATTTCACCAACTAACATGATATATTTCACCAACTAACATGATATATTTCACCAACTAACATAATATATTTCACCAACTAACATGATATATTTCACCAACTAACATGATATATTTCACCAACTAACATGATATATTTCACCAACTAACATAATATATTTCACCAACTAACATGATATATTTCACCAACTAACATGATATATTTCACCAACTAACATAATGTATTTCACCAACTAACATGATATATTTCACCAACTAACATAATATATTTCACCAACTAACATGATATATTTCACCAACTAACATAATATATTTCACCAACTAACATAATATATTTCACCAACTAACATAATATATTTCACCAACTAACATAATATATTTCGCCAACTAACATAATATATTTCGCCAACTAACATAATATATTTCACCAACTAACATAATATATTTCACCAACTAACATAATATATTTCACCAACTAACATGATATATTTCACCAACTAACATAATATATTTCACCAACTAACATAATATATTTCACCAACTAACATAATATATTTCACCAACTAACATAATATATTTCACCAACTAACATAATATATTTCACCAACTAACATAATATATTTCACCAACTAACATAATATATTTCACCAAATAACATAATATATTTCATCAACTAACATAATATATTTCGCCAACTAACATAATATATTTCACCAACTAACATAATATATTTCACCAACTAACATAATATATTTCACCAACTAACATGATATATTTCACCAACTAACATAATATATTTCACCAACTAACATAATATATTTCACCAACTAACATAATATATTTCACCAACTAACATAATATATTTCACCAACTAACATAATATATTTCACCAACTAACATAATATATTTCACCAACTAACATAATATGCAGCTTTGCATTTTACGCCCCAAACAATTTAACAAAATTATCATTATATATTTTAACTTCTAAAATGATGGAGAAGAAAATGGGAGGGAGGGAGGGAGGGAGATAAGGGGGAAAGGAGGGAGGGGTGGGGTAGGGGAAGGTCACAAGGTCACAGTCTGGAGGTCAGGAGGTCACCTGAGCCTCACAGGCGAGAAAAAAAAATCACTGCACTCGAGCAAGAAGACAGGATTTAAAAGAAGCAAAAAGAGAGCAAAAGATGGAATAAAAAAGAAGAAAATGAAGAAAAAATAAAGAAGAAGAAGACGAAGAAGAAGAAGATCAACAACAACAATAACAATAACAACAACAAGCTGCATTACATAGGCCAAGATGTACATCTCTCTCTCACATCAATGTTTTGAGGTCTATCAGCGTTGTGTGTGTGTGTATGTGTGTGTGTGTGTGTGTGTGTGTGTGTGTGTGTGTGTTTGAGTGTGTGTGTGTGTGTGTGTGTGTGAGTGTAGCGTTATAGCACTCTACAACACACCACCAACCTAACACACCACACAGTTCTCCCGAAGACACACCAGCAGTCACAGAACACGACACGGGTCGTGGAACCTGACAACACATCTCCCTGGGCACTCCGAGAAGGTGGAAGAGACACTAACGATGCAAGACGAGGATCTTCCAAGTTACTAGAGACAGGGCGACTGCCAGACAGCTTAGGACACGGCTTCTGCTGGGAAGACAAGCAGTGTACAAGCAGAGAGGCAAGAGGATTTAAGCAGGCGTCAAGCGGTGTGTTGACAAAGACTTGGAGACACGTGTATTCGGAAATTGATTTGTTATTACAGCGTTTCGCTCGAAATAGAGCTCTTCCAGTTTATGTTTTGATCCAAGCAGAGCTTTTTCTAGTATATTTATCTAGAGCTTTTTAAAAGTCATCTTTTACTCTGAGTAGAGCTTTTCAAGTCACGCTGCTCTGTACCCACCGTGAAATATGACTCGGGAAAACTGTTAGAAAGAGCTCAAAAGAGAGAGTTTTCAAGTCACGTTCCTTAATTTCTGTATTAGGACTGAAGAAGCTATTCGTGGTGAAAAGTATCCCATAATAAATGTCCTGAACTGTACATAATTGTGTGGAAGTATACCTAGTTGAATGAATCTTATTGAAGCTAGCTTGCCCGGTGGCTAACGCGACGGTCTGGGTTCAAACCCCACCCGTGGTATGGTTTGTTTACAATCGTGTCATTACGATTTCGTGAGTAATATTTGTCTTTTTCCACAACAAGTCATTTTCCGCTCTACTCAGAGCGAAACGTGACATACTCTTGACTTTTTTCTCAAGTGAATATCAAGATGGTATACAATACCGACAGGATGGTAGGTCAGACATATGGGAAACAGTTAGGCAACTTTATTCCGAAATGTTTCCCCTACACAGTAGGCTTCTTCAGTCGAGTACAGAAAGTAGGCAGGAGCAGTAGAGATATGAAGACGATGTAATCAGTCCATCACCCTTAAAGTCGTAGATTTGAGGTTGTCAATCTCTCAGCCTGGAGAAGAGTTCTGCTCCATAGTCTGAAACAGTCTGAAGAGGCAAGCGACAGTGTGGAGACTTATATACTGTCGGAAGGAGAGGTGCAGGGTGGTAGAAGAGAGAATGTAGTCACTGAGAGGTCACATCTTTCATGTCCTAGATAGCCTTTAAATCCCCCTATTAACCAACCAACTTTTATACTAACGATCCGTTTTGTTTACACCGTTCCTCTTTGCGCCGCCCAGCTTCATGTTAATGGGTACTACCATTTACCCGC
This sequence comes from Cherax quadricarinatus, assembly GCF_038502225.1. Classification (NCBI taxonomy): domain Eukaryota; kingdom Metazoa; phylum Arthropoda; class Malacostraca; order Decapoda; family Parastacidae; genus Cherax; species Cherax quadricarinatus. Next base: position 7,921,078 of record NC_091333.1, on the reverse strand, counting down.
TAAGAGGACAAGTGTTGATGTGAGAGGGGAGACAGCTGGTAGCTTCATGTTAATGGGTACTACCATTTACCCGCTAAGAGGACAAGTGTTGATGTGAGAGGGGAGACAGCTGGTTAACTCTTACGAGGCTCGCGGGAGTGTGGCTGTGTGTGTGGATGGCCGGGTTCGTTAACCACTCCAATGGTACCGGAGTCGGTTCGCAAGCCGACCGATGTCGGAATCGTTTCGTGAGTTAGATTCAGTCTCCAAGCAAATCGCCCAGATTTAGCTCCACGAATAACTTTGTGAGTTGAGCTTTTCATGCAGTGAGAAGGAAAGTGAAGGAAACAGACAGGACATCTTTACCGGAAACATGTCATCCCATGGACCTTCATCACTTCAAGATGCATGAATGCATCTTGAAGTGATCAATATCGATGGGCTCGAAGTGAGTATACATTCTTGTCCACGTCCCTCTCGCCTTCTTTACTACGAACCACCAGAAACATTAATTCGTGGATAGTCCAGCGAATCCGTTCCAACGACCGCGGAATGCCCAACTCTCCTAGTTGTGCGTTGCTGGGGTCGAACTACAGCTCCTGGCTCCGCCTTTCAACTTACATCGACCGGCTTGACACTTCCAGAAAGGGTATAAACTATGTAAATATATTTGTTGCCTTTCAGGGCTTTTCGTCTAAGGAGTTTGAGCTATCCTCAAATTCTTTAAAATATATATATATATATATATATATATATATATATATATATATATATATATATATATATATATATATATATATATATATATATATATATATATATATATATATATCAGTGTTGCGATCCAGAGAGGAAATGCCTGCAGCATTCTGGGCACATGTATATACACACACATGTATATACATGTGAAAGTAGAACACATAGATACATACACACACATACAAATCATACACATATGCACAATCACATAACACTAATAACATACACATTGCAATTACACACATAACATATGTGTAATTATGTGTGTAATTGCAAACTTACACTCATAAATACAATGTATATATTTGTATTTGTAGATGAATGGTTCAGAGAACCGACATGTTGATAAATTAGCAGCAGTCATAGGTCGTGTCACATTTGTTCAATGAACAATTGTGACACGACCTATGTCTGCTGCACCTCTCCTGCCATACGGTTTATAAGCTGCTTCTCCGCTGATATGCCGTATTCTATTCAAGATTGATGGACTGAACACATCGACTCAAGGTTGAGGGACTGATTACCTCATTCTCCTCCTGTTCTTCAAGATTCTCCTATGTATGGACTGATGAAGTCACTGTGTGGCGAAACGTTTCCTCAATAAAGATACCCAAGAGTTGCACATGTGTCTAATTTACCACAATATATATATATATATATATATATATATATATATATATATATATATATATATATATATATATATATGTATATATATATATATATATATACATACAGAGAGTAAACATACACATGCCTTTACAGAACTCAGTCATACATACATAAGACGCATACGTAGCCAAACAGAGCACAAACAAGAGCAAACAAATACACCAAGACGTGTACTTACACGCGAGCACAAACAATCTTCAACACCATATACAAAACATACGCCAAACATAAACAAACATACAAATGAAATTAACCCGACTAAACACTCGACCTCAACACCCTCCCTAAATACTTGACCTCAACACCCTCATCACCCTCCCTAAACACTTTATCTCAACACCCCTAAACACTCGACACTTTACCAACACCCTCCCTAAACACTCGACCTCCACAACCTCCCTAAATCCTCGACCTCAACACCCTCCCTAAACACTCGTCCTCAACACCCTCCCTAAACACTTTATCTCAACATCCCTAAACACTCGACCTCAACACCCTCCCTAAATACTCGACCTCAACACCCTCCCTAAACACTCGACCTCATCACCCTCCCTAAACACTTTATCTCAACACCCCTAAACACTCGACCTTAACACCCTCCCTAAACACTCGACCTCAACACCCTCCCTAAACACTTGACCTCAACACCCTCCCTAAACACTCGACCTTAACACCCTCCCTAAACACTCGACCTTAACTCCCTCCCTAAACACTTGACCTCAACACCCTCCCTAAACACTCGACCTTAACACCCTCCCTAAACACTCGACCTTAACACCCTCCCTAAACACTTGACCTCAACACCCTTCCTAAACACTCGTCCTCAACACCCTCCCTAAACACCCTCCCTCAACACCTTCCCTCAACAAACAAATTTCTGTTAGACTTTTTACATTTTGCGATAAATTGTTTCCATCTTATCTATGTGTTTGCCTTCGAGGTACCCAGGTGATGCTCTCTTGTTTATGTGCGTGTATCCAGGTGTTTTCCAGCACCTGGTTGAACCAGGCAAGCAAGATCTGACCTGAAGAACTAAAAGGCACAATACCGTGACTGGAACAATACACAAATGACCCGCACAAAGGAGGGAGTAGCTTACGACGACGTTTCGGTCCGACTTGGACCATTTAAAAGTCGCACTAATGTATGCTTCTCTCTCCTATGTGCGGGTTATTTGTGTGAGGTCTGACCTGACACACACAGGCTGTGACAATTCCAGCAACGGGCCTAGGGAGGCTAAGCAGAGCAGGCCGTGTGAAGAGGGGCAAAATTAGGCCTCAGAAAGAGTACTTCCAGGCTGACTGGAATGCCATGATGCCCTTTCTGGTAGATGCTGGTGTGATCTTCAGTGTTTACTCTTGTTCTCCGTGCTGGCCAGCGTGGCCCTCCCGGCAGTTATCTGAGGACCTCTTAGTTTCTTCTATCAAGTCGTATCAGTGCCGAGAATGGCTTCGCGGCCTTGCCCGTGCCGTGAATATTCGAGGGAAACTTGTATTCTGAAGAGAAAAAAAGGGACACGGAAGATCGCTTCCTTCGGGAGATCCCGGCTGGCCAATCAGGTCGAGGGTGTCTGATTTAGCGGACCAATGGGAGGGCGCGGAGGGCGGGGCCTGGCCAGATGACAAAGCAGACCGCCACCTCGTGAGGAGCTCAGAGTGTGCCAGATGGTGAGAGGGGGATTGTTGCGCCAGCCTCCTCCGTTCCTTCGCTGAATTTTCTTTCGTCGGGGGCGTGTCACGTGGGTCTGGAAGCCCCGATAGCGTCTAGTGTTTACCCCCGGGTCGCTGAAAGGTGCTGGCGGGGCTCGCGGTCGCGGGGCGAGACGGTGTAACATGCTAGAAACCTGGCTAAAGCCACAATTGAAATCACTGAAATGTACAGCGATGTGACCCTGTGGTGGATGCTGCACCTTCCCCACGGGACCAGTACCCAGAGTGAAACACCCAGGGGACTGCCAGTTGTCAGTCCCCAGTGAGTTGCGGTGACCAGTGAGTGCTTACAGGGCTCCAGTGGAGGGGGGAGGGGTGTCCTGAGAGACGCGAAGGAGGAGCCTAACCAGCCGAGCTCCCATCCTAGGAAGGAACTCATCCTTGGAGGCCCCAAGGAGAGAGAAAGAAGTTTTGAACCATGGAGCGGCAGCGAGGACCCTCCTGCCTCGCTGCCTGCCATACCTACTCTTCCTCCTCCTCCTCCTCCTCCTTCAGCTTCCTGCTCTTTCTCCTGCACCACCTCCTGCTGCTGCTACTGCTTCAGCAGGTCGCCCTGGTCCACGCAGGCAACTGGATGTAAGTATTACTTTGTTGGTGGCAGTGAGTGGCACTCATTGTTTGAGTGACTCTGAAGTTGTATTAGAGTGCCACTAAGTGGATGCCAATCAGAGGTTAGAGTGCCTCCACTATAGCAATGTAGGTGCCACTCAGAGCTTTGAGGACCTCCACAATAGCTATGTGGTCGCCACTCAGAGTTCTGAGTGGCGACATCGAGAGATGATCTTGTGAATGTACTACACTGGATCTACAGAAGCGGCAAACCCGTATGGCCAATTCACCTCGACATGGTGGTGTAGGCTCGGGTCTCCGTCCACCCGAGCATGTTGGATTCATGAGGCAGCAGAATTCGGAACCACGTCAGGGGAGTCTGGCAAAATTCCCCAAGTGACTCTGTACACCACTCGACCACATATGAAAGATGACGAAGGAAGATTATATAGATGGACAGGCAGCAGCCAGATACATGGTTGAGACAGTTAAAGACACATAAGTGGGGCGAACATATGCATGGGACAGACACCTGAATGGGATGGACACATAACTGGATAGACAAAGCAGAGAGGCCAAGCGGGCAGATACACAGATAGACAGGCAGACAGATAAACAGACAGCCAGGCAAACAGATAGGCAGGAAGGCAGACAGATAGACAAGGAGACAGCCAGCCAGCTAGCCAGCCAGCCAGACAGACAGGCAGGCAGGCAGCCAGGCAGACAGACAGACAAACACTCATCTGAGTTTTTAGTTTCCACCTGTTCCCCCCCCCCCTCCGATCTGAAGTTCCTGTGCCTCGTCTAAGTCTTTACTTCCCACCTGGTCCCGGTTCCTGGTTCCTGGTCCCTGGTTCCTGATCCCTGGTCTCTCCGGCTCTCCGTCCCCTTTCTATCCGGTGGTCACACATGTTTTTTACGAGGTGCTAAACCCGTGTGGGTCATGCATGCCTTTACCTATCTGTGCCCTCTCTCTTTCTCTCGCTCTCTCTCTCTCTCTCTCCACCCTACCAGCTGAGGAAGCCACTGGTGGGCGAAATGTTTCCACAGTAAAGATACCCAAGTGTTGCACGAGTATCTAAATTCATCCCCAAAATACTGTATGGCTCATATTTGAGCGAAACGTTATCTGGTAGGATCTTAAACCTTCTTACAGTGTTTCTGTCGAGTTCTATGTAAACATCCGGATTCTCTGGATGTTTATTACCTGCCCTGGCACAGGAACACACGTGAACAAACACAAGGACATATATATCAGAAAACATTTCGGTCCTGGAACCTTGATAACTTCTAACATACAGAGGTTCAGGTGGGTTCGCCAGGACATCCTGGCCCTGGTCTTCTGTATTGGTTGGGTCTCCAAGTGAAGAGATTGAAAAAGCCAGTATATGCAATACGATCACAGTAAACAGATATCACATCACATTATCAGTGTGAGAAGTCACGAAAGCGCTTGGAATTTCACAAATTTTTTCACAGTGGTTGTTCTGCAAAGACATACATAAAGTTGAGTGAGGTGAGTGACACATGGTGGCCTGAAGAATGCCATATTGGGTTGAGGACGGGTGGACAATGGGATCAAGTGACTCCTGTGTTGTTAAGTAGGCGGTGCTTTGCCTGGTTCAGTATCTCGTATGATAATGCTTTTGAAATTTGTTAGTTTCCAGTGTTATGTTCTGTGGTGTCGGTGATGGCAGTTAGGGAGGCTTCCAGACATCGTCGGCGTCTAAGATCTTGTACATAAATGGTATATATTACCGACAAGATAAAGAATGAGATACATGTGCAACTTCTGGGTATCTTTATTTGTAGACGTTTCGCCATCCAGTGACTTTATCAATACAATCCAAGGACATAAGATGAAGAATTATATACAAGACTTGAGGTAATCAATCCCTCAGTCTTGGAGTTGATGAGGACCGTGGTTCTTTTAAGACTACGGTAATCTTCACCAACTCCAAGACTGAGGGACTGATTACCTCATCGTTTGTATATAATTCTTCATATTATGTCCTTGTATTGTACTGACAAAGCCACTGGATGGCGAAACGTCTACAAATAAAGATACCCAGATGTTGCACATGTCTCTAATTCCTCGTCTAAGATCTTGCTGGACGAGGACGATCTGTGCCTCGTCCCAATTTGTCTATTACCCGGTTTTACGTAATTTTCCTTCATCATAATGACAGTCGACGAATCATTGTCTGCATTATTAGCTTCAATGTCGTGATTCTGAACTCTGCTAGCGAGATTATTTCTCATTTTTACTTAAAAAGGGTCTATATTTTGCTTGTTTGTAACCCTTAAGTAAGTTTGCGATCCAGTGCTTCCTCATTATTATTATTATAATCAAGGGGGAAGCGCTAAACCCGGAGGATTATGCAGCGCCTGTGGGGGGAAGGGGAATGTGGAAGGTATTCAGACTTAATTTGGGGAGCCGGAGCACAAATCTTATTCTCTAGATCAAGAGCCCCTCACCAACATCAAGGAACCTTCCTTGAGGGGAGTGGTTCCTCAGGGTCGTCAAATACAGCTCCTTCCAGGAGTCTGTGTGTCCCCCCGTCTTTCCATGATCTTATCCTTCTTATTAGTTCATTGTCAGTGGGAATCTTTATTGAAGAAACGGTTCGCCAGTCAGTGGACTGAACACATCGACTCCAGGCTTCAGGGACTGATTACCTCAAAATCTTCCTCTTCTTCCAGAGTTCTTCTTGGTATTAGAATGGAGAAGCTACTAGCTGGCGAAATGTTTCCTCAGTAAAGATTTCCAGATGTTTAAGTGTCTCATTCTTCAACTTGTGTATCTAAACCCTTTACTTCACGGAGTCATTAGTGAACGACGTACATTTTCAACGTCATCGGTGAACAAGGGACATGTTCAATATCATCAGTGAACAAGGAACATGTTTAACATCATCAGTGAACAAGGAACATGTTTAACATCATCAGTGAACAAGGGATATGCAAGACTGAGTCCTGTCTGGCGGGTCATTTACGTATGTTAGAAACAACAGCGGCCCCAACCCCGATCCTTGAGGGATCCCACTAGTTATACAGTCCCTTCCCCCTGCCACTGACACCACTATCCTCACTCTGTAGAGCTTAACAGAGCTCTACACAAAGCGAAATGTTCTCTCAATTAAACCTTATTCTCTGCTGAAATGCGCTGTTTCGATCTTACCATCTAACACTTTCGTTCTGTCAGGGAACGCCTTCCGCCTGAACACAAAGAATGGAAAAATAAATGACTCTAGGAATAATGAAGATAATTTTCTAAGGCTTTAAATTAAATATAAATAAAAACTGGCCGTTGTAGTTCCAGTATGATGTCGGGACAGGAGTATCTAATGCCCAGGATGGGCTTCTGTTATGTTTTAGAAGTAATGGTGTTGGTTATCCTGGGTGGCGGTGTTCGTCCGATGTTCTGGAAATTCCTGTCACCACCTGGTTGTAGCACCACAATTAAGATTTCGGAGAGTAGTCGTAATGTCCCACTACGTCCAGGTAGACGTCCAGTAGACAGGGATCTTGCTCTAATTTACTAGTCTACCCTGGTTGACCAGGCCAGTAGCAGAGCTGACAATAAAGACAATAACGCTGGTTACATAAGAGTTAGGTAAATATAACACTAAAGAAAGACAAAGGGTGGTATTGTATTTCAGTGTCATTACTGGTAATCAGGAAAATCAGAAACCATGAACAGAAATACTCCTGGTAGATCACCTTACCTGATCAGAAGAGTGGAGGTGAAATGATTCTCCAAACGTCAACCCACACCAGGTAAGGTTAATACTACCAGGAGTAGAAATTAAAGCGAATCAGACCCCAGGAACTGGAGTTTAGCCTCAGCCCGCTAGATGGTAGTGCGGGCAGTAACACGCTAATGGTTCCTGGGTATCTGAACAACCATAACCCCACATATTACCAGCTTTTTCCTCACACGTTCCAACATCTTTCCTTAGTTTCTGGGGAACGTCTAGTTTCTGGGGGTAACGTCTAACATCTGGGGGAGGGTCTCATCTATGAGAAAGGGGTCTGGTTTCTAGGGGGGCAACCCATGTCACGAACTTTCTGGAGTCCAAGACAAATGCACTTCACCCAGTCCAATCCAATCATTCGTGCTTTATCTCTGAGTTTCTGTCGTAAATTTCAGAAGGTTCGTGAGACAGGATTTCTCGTTGATGAATCCGCGTTCCATTTTTATAAGAAAATCTGTCCTTAGGCGCTACCTCAGCCCCCGTCTGACATTCTTCATTATTATTATTATTATTATTATTATTATTATTATTAATTATTATTATTATTATTATTATTATAAGTAGTAGTAGCAGTATTAATAATAGTAGTAACAGTAGAAGTAGTAATCATGGTAGTTTTAATAGTAACAGTAGTAATAGTAGTAGTAGTAGTATTAATAGTAGTAGTAGTAGAAGTAATAATAATAGTAGTTGTAGTAGCAATTGTAGTAAAGTAGTGATACAGTAGTACCTATTAACAATAGTAGTAGTAAAGTGTAAGTAGTAATTATAGTAGTAAGATCATTCATAGTAGTAGTAGTAGTAGTAGCAGCAGTTTTAGTAACAGTAGTAGTAGTAGTAGTAGTAGCAAGACAGTAATAATAATAATAATAATAATAATAATAATAGTAATAATAATAATAATAATAATAATAGTATTTTCAAGGGGAAACGCTGAATCCGTAGGGGGGATCATAGAGCGCATGGGGAATGGGAAGCAATCAGATTTAACCTAAAGAAGGGAAGGATATCTCCAATTCCTTAGATAAAATCTTCAACAGGACTTCTGACAATATACATGTCAGTGATACTGGAGCTTATAATTCACTGCTTTCCTGCCTATTCCCTTGTTTGAGTATAGGAACGACAATAGCCTTCATCAGTATTGTTGCTGCTGATACTCCACTCAGTATATCGGCAATTGGCCGGTCTTCTTGCTGAGGATTTGTACGGCCCTGGACACCTTACACTATATCTTCTTGTTGCTGGGGAGTTGTAGGACCACTGACTGCTTATGTCGCATCTTCTTGTTAGTGGTTTATAGGGTCCTTGACACCTTGCGTTGTATCTTCTTGTTGGGAAGTTTATAAGGCCCTTGACACCTTACGCCGTATCGTCTTGTTGATGGTTTATAGGGTCTCTGACAGCTTGCTCCGTATCGAGTCCTTAATTAACACGTCCACAGTGACATTTGAAGCTTCTCGCTATGGATCCACTAATTTTTTTCAGCTCTTCCTTTCAACATACGTGGAGACATGTTGTCATGCTACTTTACTGATGGATCCAAATCGTATAACACCGATAGTAGTTATGTAAACAGAGTGATAGCAGAACGAACTTCAACTGAGACAACAACTGGGTCTGTGTGGAGCTTTCTCAGATCGCACGATTTAATGAAGCTGTACATGAAGCTTTACTTCAGTTTAAGGCTTCTCTTTACAACGTATGTTTTTTCTCTCCTATGCCTGTGCTGTGTCACCACCGATTAACTTTACTCCCTCGTTCTCAGCCTCGTTCTCTGGCCTTTGGCTGGCATTCCTGTTGCTATAGTTGTGCATGAGTTTTAATATGGTGCTGGTCAGGGAGGTGCTACCATGACCTACCTACCATGGCATGGTGCTGGTCAGGGAAGTGCTACAATGATCTAACTACCATGACCTACCTACCATGGCATGGTGCTGGTCAGGGAAGTGCTACAATGATCTAACTACCATGACCTACCTACCATGGCATGGTGCTGGTCAGGGAGGTGTTAACATTTTCGTCATGTCTCTCCGAGGATTCAATTCTACTTCCTCGAATCATTTTTCCTATTTTCTTCTATTTCCCGCATTCTCCCCTTCCTTACACTCTTTTCTTTCTTCTTTTTCTTCTCCGCAGTATTGAAAAAACTCGACTCTCTTTTTTCTTTAAATTTGTTCATGTCTTGTGCAGATATTTCTGTTGTTCCTCGGCCCGTTTCTCCTGTTATGTCCAACATCTTTCCCGTTGCCTTTCCGGCTCTCTTTCCCATTGTTACCAAACAGGAAAAGAAGTCTCCTTAACGGTAACAACGCTGCATAAATGGCCTCAACGGTAAGAGACAACAGAAACAACTAAAATAGGGTAACGGAGCAACCACGCCAACGGAAAGAAGCTTTTCTCTTAACGGCATAACAGTAGTGACAGAACAGGGCAATTCACATCATTGGGCGGCACTTTGACTCAGTTATTGACGTCCAAAGAACTATGATTGTCAGCGGAAATCATGGTGGCAAGAACCATGATTTTGGTGGAAATTGATACCAGTTACTTGAAGCAGAAGACAATGGTGTCATAGGTCTCAATATATTTATTATTTTTATTATTATCACACTGGCCGATTCCCACCAAGGCAGGGTGGCCCGAAAAAGAAAAACTTTCACCATCATTCACTCCATCACTGTCTTGCCAGAAGGGTGCTTTACACTACAGTTTTTAAACTGCAACATTAACACCCCTCCTTCAGAGTGCAGGCACTGTACTTCCCATCTCCAGGACTCAAGTCCGGCCTGCCGGTTTCCCTGAATCCCTTCATAAATGTTACTTTGCTCACACTCCAACAGCACGTCAAGTATTAAAAACCATTTGTCTCCATTCACTCCTATCAAACACGCTCACACATGCCTGCTGGAAGTCCAAGCCCCTCGCACACAAAACCTCCTTTACCCCCTCCCTCCAACCCTTCCTAGGCCGACCCCTACCCCGCCTTCCTTCCACTACAGACTGATACACTCTTGAAGTCATTCTGTTTCGCTCCATTCTCTCTACATGTCCGAACCACCTCAACAACCCTTCCTCAGCCCTCTGGACAACAGTTTTGGTAATCCCACACCTCCTCCTAACTTCCAAACTACGAATTCTCTGCATTATATTCACACCACACATTGCCCTCAGACACGACATCTCCACTGCCTCCAGCCTTCTCCTCGCTGCAACATTCATCACCCACGCTTCACACCCATATAAGAGCGTTGGTAAAACTATACTCTCATACATTCCCCTCTTTGCCTCCAAGGACAAAGTTCTTTGTCTCCACAGACTCCTAAGTGCACCACTCACTCTTTTTCCCTCATCAATTCTATGATTCACCTCATCTTTCATAGACCCATCCGCTGACACGTCCACTCCCAAATATCTGAATACGTTCACCTCCTCCATACTCTCTCCCTCCAATCTGATATTCAATCTTTCATCACCTAATCTTTTTGTTATCCTCATAACCTTACTCTTTCCTGTATTCACCTTTAATTTTCTTCTTTTGCACACCCTACCAAATTCATCCACCAATCTCTGCAACTTCTCTTCAGAATCTCCCAAGAGCACAGTGTCATCAGCAAAGAGCAGCTGTGACAACTCCCACTTTGTGTGTGATTCTTTATCTTTTAACTCCACGCCTCTTGCCAAGACCCTCGCATTTACTTCTCTTACAACCCCATCTATAAATATATTAAACAACCACGGTGACATCACACATCCTTGTCTAAGGCCTACTTTTACTGGGAAAAAATTTCCCTCTTTCCTACATACTCTAACTTGAGCCTCACTATCCTCGTAAAAACTCTTCACTGCTTTCAGTAACCTACCTCCTACACCATACACTTGCAACATCTGCCACATTGCCCCCCTATCCACCCTGTCATACGCCTTTTCCAAATCCATAAATGCCACAAAGACCTCTTTAGCCTTATCTAAATACTGTTCACTTATATGTTTCACTGTAAACACCTGGTCCACACACCCCCTACCTTTCCTAAAGCCTCCTTGTTCATCTGCTATCCTATTCTCCGTCTTACTCTTAATTCTTTCAATTATAACTCTACCATACACTTTACCAGGTACACTCAACAGACTTATCCCCCTATAATTTTTGCACTCTCTTTTATCCCCTTTGCCTTTATACAAAGGAACTATGCATGCTCTCTGCCAATCCCTAGGTACCTTACCCTCTTCCATACATTTATTAAATAATTGCACCAACCACTCCAAACTATATCCCCACCTGCTTTTAACATTTCTATCTTTATCCCATCAATTCCGGCTGCCTTGCCCCCTTTCATTTTACCTACTGCCTCACGAACTTCCCCCACACTCACAACTGGCTCTTCCTCACTCCTACAAGATGTTATTCCTCCTTGCCCTATACACGAAATCACAGCTTCCCTATCTTCATCAACATTTAACAATTCCTCAAAATATTCCCTCCATCTTCCCAATACCTCTAACTCTCCATTTAATAACTCTCCTCTCCTATTTTTAACTGACAAATCCATTTGTTCTCTAGGCTTTCTTAACTTGTTAATCTCACTCCAAAACTTTTTCTTATTTTCAACAAAATTTGTTGATAACATCTCACCCACTCTCTCATTTGCTCTCTTTTTACATTGCTTCACCACTCTCTTAACTTCTCTCTTTTTCTCCATATACTCTTCCCTCCTTGCATCACTTCTACTTTGTAAAAACTTCTCATATGCTAACTTTTTCTCCCTTACTACTCTCTTTACATCATCATTCCACCAATCGCTCCTCTTCCCTCCTGCACCCACTTTCCTGTAACCACAAACTTCTGCTGAACACTCTAACACTACATTTTTAAACCTACCCCATACCTCTTCGACCCCATTGCCTATGCTCTCATTAGCCCATCTATCCTCCAATAGCTGTTTATATCTTACCCTAACTGCCTCCTCTTTTAGTTTATAAACCTTCACCTCTCTCTTCCCTGATGCTTCTATTCTCCTTGTATCCCATCTACCTTTTACTCTCAGTGTAGCTACAACTAGAAAGTGATCTGATATATCTGTGGCCCCTCTATAAACATGTACATCCTGAAGTCTATATATATATATATATATATATATATATATATATATATATATATATATATATATATATATATATATATATATATATATATATATATATATATATATATATATAAGCATTATATTATTATATCATCGGATTTCTAGTGTCATTGTTGGCATTTTTTGTTTAATAATAATAATAATAATAATGATAATAATAATAATAATAATAATAATAATAATAATAATAATAATATAATTGGCATTATTATTATTATTATTATTATTATTATTATTATTATTATTATTATTATTATTATTATTATTATTATTATTATTATGTTTGTATCAAGTACATCATTAAGAATATTTTATTAATTATAATAATTTCGAATGTTACTATTTTCATTGTTATGAAAGTTAATATAAAAAACTGTCACAGCATGTGTGTGTGTGTGTGTGTGTGTGTGTGTGTGTGTGTGTGTGTGTGTGTGTGTGTGTGTGTGTGTGTGTGTGTGTGTGTGTGTGTACTCACCTAGTTGTACTCACCTAGTTGAGGTTGCGGGGGTCGAGTCCGAGCTCCTGGCCCCGCCTCTTCACTGGTCGCTACTAGGTCACTCTCCCTGAACCGTGAGCTTTATCATACCTCTGCTTAAAGCTATGTATGGATCCTGCCTCCACTACATCGCTTCCCAAACTATTCCACTTACTGACTACTCTGTGGCTGAAGAAATACTTCCTAACATCCCTGTGATTCATCTGTGTCTTCAGCTTCCAACTGTGTCCCCTTGTTACTGTGTCCAATCTCTGGAACATCCTGTCTTTGTCCACCTTGTCAATTCCTCTCAGTATTTTGTATGTCGTTATCATGTCCCCCCTATCTCTCCTGTCCTCCAGTGTCGTCAGGTTGATTTCCCTTAACCTCTCCTCGTAGGACATACCTCTTAGCTCTGGGACTAGTCTTGTTGCAAAACTTTGCACTTTCTCTAGTTTCTTTACGTGCTTGGCTAGGTGTGGGTTCCAAACTGGTGCCGCATACTCCAATATGGGCCTAACATACACGGTGTACAGGGTCCTGAACGATTCCTTATTAAGATGTCGGAATGCTGTTCTGAGGTTTGCTAGGCGCCCATATGCTGCAGCAGTTATTTGGTTGATGTGCGCTTCAGGAGATGTGCCTGGTGTTATACTCACCCCAAGATCTTTTTCCTTGAGTGAGGTTTGTAGTCTCTGACCCCCTAGACTGTACTCCGTCTGTGTGTGTGTGTGTGTGTGTGTGTGTGTGTGTGATAGTAAGTTACCGTGTGTGTGTGTGTGTGTGTGTGTGTGTGTGTGTGTGTGTGTGTGTGTTAGTTAGTTACCATTTTGTCGTGTGTGTGTGTGTGTGTGTGTGTGTGTGTGTGTGTGTTTGTGTTAGTTACCGTGTGTGTGTGTGTGTGTGTGTGTGTGTGTGTGTGTGTGTGTGTGTGTTAGTTAGTTACCATTTTGTCGTGTGTGTGTGTGTGTGTTAGTTAGTTACCGTGTGTGTGTGTGTGTGTGTGTGTGTGTGTGTGTGTGTGTGTGTGTGTGTTAGTTACCGTGTATGTGTGTGTGTGTGTGTGTGCGTGTGTTAGTTAGTTACCGTGTGTGTACTCACCTAGTTGTACTCACCTAGTTGAGGTTGCAGGGGTCGAGTCCAAGCTCCTGGCCCCGCCTCTTCACTGGTCGCTACTAGGTCACTCTCCCTGAACCATGAGCTTTATCGTACCTCTGCTTAAAGCTATGTATGGATCCTGCCTCCACTACATCGCTTCCCAAACTATTCCACTTCCTGACTACTCTGTGGCTGAAGAAATACTTCCTAACATCCCTTTGATTCATCTGTGTCTTCAGCTTCCAACTGTGTCCCCGTGTTGCTGTGTCCAGTCTCTGGAACATCCTGTCTTTGTCCACCTTGTCAATTCCTCTCAGTATTTTGTAAGTCGTTATCATGTCCCCCCTATCTCTCCTGTCCTCCAGTGTCGTCAGGTTGATTTCCCTTAACCTCTCCTCATAGGACATACCTCTTAACTCTGGGACTAGTCTTGTTGCAAACCTTTGCACTTTCTCTAGTTTCTTTACATGCTTGGCTAGGTGTGGGTTCCAAACTGGTGCCGCATACTCTAATATGGGCCTAACGTACACGGTGTACAGGGTCCTGAACGACTCCTTATTAAGATGTCGGAATGCTGTTCTGAGGTTTGCCAGGCGCCCATATGCTGCGGCAGTTATTTGGTTGATGTGCGCTTCAGGAGATGTGCCTGGTGTTATACTCACCCCAAGATCTTTTTCCTTGAGTGATGTTTGTAGTCTCTGGCCCCTTAGACTGTACTCCGTCTGCGGTCTTCTTTGCCCTTCCCCAATCCTCATGACTTTGCACTTTGTGTGTGTGTGTACGTGTGTTAGTTAGTTACCGTGTGTGTGTGTGTGTGTGTGTGTGTGTGTGTGTGTGTGTGTGTGTGTGTGTGTGTGTTAGTTAGTTACCGTGTGTGTGTGTGTGTGTGTGTGTGTGTGTGTGTGTGTGTGTGTGTGTGTGTGTGTGTGTGTGTGTGTGTGTGTGCGTGTGTGTGTATGTGTGTGTATGTGTGTGTGAGAGAGACAGGGAGAGAGAGAAGGGGATGCACTCTCTTTAAATATAACTCTAATGTAATCTAAATGTAACTTCAACACACTTTAAATGTAACCTAAATGTATTGTAAATGCAACTAAAATGTTACTTTAATATTGCCTAAATAAATATAATTAAAATATATCTCATACTTTTTAAATACAATTAAATATAATCTAAATGTAATCTAAATATAATCCAAATATAATCTAAATACCTTCCAAATGTAATCTAAATATAATCCAAATATAATCTAAATACCTTCCAAATGTAATCTAAACATAATCCAAATATAATCTAAATACCTTCCAAATGTAATCTAAATATAATCCAAATATAACCTAAATATAATCCAAATATAATCTTTATATAATCTAAATAAGACAGGCAAACAGACAGACATTCAGAATGACAGACATAATGACAGTCAGACATTTCTAGTGTGTTGTATACTGTCTTGTAAGCAAATGAACCGGTACGGGCTCGATCCTCCGCTTCCAAATGTGGGAGTGTGAGATGGGCATGCTAGATCTCATCAACGTCCCTCAAGAGGTATCACTGAGCCGGCAGAGGACATCAACGTAGAAGCGTGAATGAGCGGGATATCACTATATAAAGAGGAACATCAACTGATAGATAGGATCATTAACTGATAGATAGTATCATCAACTGACATGCAGTATCATCAACTGACAGGTAAGATCATCAGTTGACAGGAAGAACCAGTCAAATCTGCAGGTTACTCTCAATGCACAATCATCAATTTTCCGGTATAAACAAAATCTTCAACGCAGACCAGTCATTAAATATCAATTTCTACCATTCCTTTCAGTTCAGTTGATGTCGTGTGCATCACTGTTCCTCATTACTT
>NC_091333.1:7887571-7900071 GCF_038502225.1 Cherax quadricarinatus | reverse complement strand
TACATATCAAGTACGTGGTCACCCTCATGGTCACTTTGTTCGTGATGTACTTCAACGTCCACTTACTGAGGAATATAGAGATAAATACTATGATTACCTCTGTGATGAAACAAGGTATAAGTGAGTATAAAATACCGGACACTTTACGCTTGTAAAATGTAAAAATAAATTGTATATTTATCTATCTATAAATCTACCTATCTATCTACCTATCTATCTACTTATCTATCTATCTATCTATCTATCTATATATATATATATATATATATATATATATATATATATATATATATATATATATATATATATATATATATATATATATATATATATATATATATATATATATATATATATATATATATATATATATATATATAGATTAGCAGTACTGTGTTAAGTTCCTTCTTGAAGTACAAGAATATGCAGTCCATCCTCTCTCTCTTCTCTCCTCTCTCCTCTCTCTCTCTCTCTCTCTCTCTCTCTCTCTCTCTCTCTCTCTCTCGTTTCAGTTCTATTACATTATCATAATATTCAAGCAGGTTGGCGAGACAGTCCCTTGATATGTGACTATAAGTCCCTTGATATGTGACTGTAAGTCCCTTGATATGTGACTGTAAGTCCCTTGATATGTGACTGTAAGTCCCTTAATATGTGACTGTAAGTCCCTTGATATGTGACTGTAAGTCCCTTGATATGTGACTGTAAGTCCCTTGATATGTGACTGTAAGTCCCTTAATATGTGACTGTAAGTCCCTTGATATGTGACTGTAAGTCCCTTAATATGTGACTGTAAGTCCCTTAATATGTGACTGTAAGTCCCTTGATATGTGACTATAAATCCCTTGATATGTCAGTGTGCCATGGTGGGTTTAGTCAGTGGCGGATCTACATTTTTCGGGCCTTGAGGCTTGAACTGTTATGGGGGCCCTTTCGCAACCCTTTCTCATACAGACCCAAAACTTTTAAGCAATGTGGAGTAAAGTCGCTTCAGGGGCCCCTCAGGGTTTAGGGGCCCTGAAGGTTAAGCTTCATTAGTTTCACAGCACATCCGCCCCTGGGTGTAGTTGACGGAGAGTTGAAAGCTTATTGAGAGAACAGTGAGTCCAAATTGACATATCACTAACATGTCATTGAAAGGTAATTGACAAATCAGTGAAAGATCATCAAAACGTAATTGATAAATCGCTGAAAGGTCATCAAAAGGTAATTGACGAAGCATTGAAGGTCATCAAAAAGTAATTGACGAATCATTGAAGGTCATCAATAGGTAATTGACGATTCACTGAAAGGTCATCAAAAGGTAATTGACGAATCATTGAAAGGTCATCAAAAGGTAATTGACAAATCACCGAAAGGTCATCAAAAGGTAATTGATGAATCATTGAAAGGTCATCAAAGGGTAATTGACGAATCATTAAAGGTCATCAAAAGGTAATTGACGAATCATTGAAAGGTCATCAAAAGGTAATTGACGAATCATTAAAGGTCATCAAAGGGTAATTGACGAATCATTAAAGGTCATCAAAAGGTAATTGACGAATCATTGAAAGGTCATCAAAAGGTAATTGACGAATCACTGACAGGTCTTACCTGGAGAAAGCCATGTAGAAAGCCATGTTTTAACGGCTCCTGGAATGATTACTTCGGTGTCAGATGCAGTATTTTGAGAATAAATTCTGTAGCTGATATGCGGGATACATAATACAAGATGCTGGCTGTAAGACAACCTCTTCATACTCTTCCTCTTCCTCCTCCTTCTCATCCTCCTTATCCTCTTCCTCCTCGTTCTCTCCCTTCTCAAATAATGTGTGAGATGTCCTCCACAAGAAAAGGCTATGCGTTCCTAACCTTTACCACAGATCACAGATTCTGAGCTGCCACACACACGCGCGCGCGCGCACACACACACACACACACACACACACACACACACACACACACACACACACACACACACACACACACACACACACACACAGGGCAGGGAGAGAGTGGCCTAGGAGCGACTTGGTGAACCTAGTAGCGACCAGTGAAGAGGCGGGGCCAGGAGCTATGAATCGACCCATGCAACCACAGTTAGGTGAGTACACACACACACACACACACACACACACACACACACTGATATAAAATACTGAGAGGAACTGACAGGGTAGATAGGACCAAGATACTCCAGAGATGGGACACAGAAACAAGGGGTCACAAGTGGAAGTTGAAAACTCAGATTAGTCACAAGGACGTTAATAAGTATTTCTTCAGTCATAGAGTTTTCAGGAAGTGGAGCAATCTGGAGTGATGTAGCGGAGGTAGGATCCATACATAGCTTTAAGAAGAGATACGATAAAGCCATTGGAGTAGGGAGAGAGTGGACCTAGTAGCGACAAGCGAAGAGGCGGGGCCAGGGGCTGTGAATCGACCCCTGAAACCACAAATAGGGGAGCACCTAAATCATTCCCATCTGGGTGAGTCTCCTAGTCTTCACCTGGCGATAATAATAATAATAATAATAATAATAATAATAATAATAATAACAATAACGTGACGGGCTCTGTTCCTTGGTGCTTAAGGGCGTGATTAGGACTCTATTTCACGGCGCTCAACGACGTGACGAAAGCTCTATTTCTTCGCGTTTAACGACGTGATAAGAGCTCTTTGCTTCGGCTCGTTTAAATCTATTGTGTGTCTCGTTTGGCCGTAGTTATAGCAGAGCGTGAGTCATGTATCACGAAGGTCTGGACCACTATCTTGACCGTCTGGTCCAGGTCCAGGCTTTTTGGTTCATGGTAGGTGATCCAGGGCAGGTGGTCCAGGGCAGGTGGTCCAGGGCAGGTGGTCCAGGGCAGTTGGTCCAGGGCAGGTGGTCCAAGGCAGGTGGTCCAGGGCAGGTGGTCCAGGGCAGGTGGTCCAGGGCAGGTGGTCCAGGGCAGGTGGTCCAGGGCAGGTGGAGGTGGCGTGATTTTCTACGCTGATTTCTTCTAATGACCTGATACCGCGACACGCATTGTGAAGACTGTAGCGAAAGAGCGAGAGCGACAGAGAGAGAGAGAGAGAGAGAGAGAGAGAGAGAGAGAGAGAGAGAGAGAGAGAGAGAGAGAGAGAGAGAGAGAGAGAGAGAGAGAGAGAGAGTTTTCAAATGAGATGATGTAGA
Organism: Cherax quadricarinatus; assembly: GCF_038502225.1. Lineage (NCBI taxonomy): Eukaryota > Metazoa > Arthropoda > Malacostraca > Decapoda > Parastacidae > Cherax > Cherax quadricarinatus. The sequence continues at coordinate 7,896,920 of NC_091333.1, read as the reverse complement.
TAACAGCTCTTAGCTTGTAAATAAGGTTAGTTGTAAATAAAAATAGGAACCCTTAACTTAAGCTTGTAAAACCCTGTGTGAAGAGAGAGAGAGAGAGAGAGAGAGAGAGAGAGTGAGAGACACTTGAGCACTAGTGTGTACAAGTACACTATCTCACAGCGACGGCTTGTTAGCGCGCTACTTCAACTAACTCTGATTACAACCATCCCGCTGCAGCAATTACATATACTCCCTCTATAATGGTATTGATTTGCTCGTTTTTACTGCCCCGACTCACCTGTACACATTGCTGATAACGTTCCCCAGTCATTCACACGCACTCGTGCCCAACTACGCCTTAAACACGGGAATTGTCGCTTAAAACCACGCAGAAACAAAGGAGAGGGTTAGTGGACGATTTTAAACTATCATAAGTGTAAGATACGTGTTATTATGAACTATAAATTCCAGAAATAAAGAGGAAAACGCAGTATAAACTACGGAATTCGATATTTCGCGCTTAAGAGCGTTTGTCTTGTGGGACGATTGTGTTTTTTTCCCCTTCACTCACGTCGAATGTAAACAGGTTGGTAGTGGGAGGTGTGGAGGGTACATCTGTCTTACAACGGTGTTCTGGATCAAGTGTTGCAGGTGTGGAGAGTACAGCAGCCTTATAAACAAGAGTGTTCTGTATTAGGTGATACAAGTGTGGAGAACCTACGACTCTGCCAAAGTTCAAGTAAGAAGGGTCCCACCTGACCTAAACAGTAAACATATTGGTCCCGTTCCCCCGTGTTTTTTTTTTTGGGGGGGGGGTTGGAAACTTATTTCCTTTCCATTACCCACCCCGAGATACGGGCAACATGTTCACCTGAATCGTGGGAGCAGGGGATGGGGGGGGGCACAGCCCCGAAGGCCTTCCAAAACAGCAACAAAAGTTGCATCTTTCCTGTGGAAGACTTGTCCAAACTCTTGTTGACGGGAGAAAAGCCTGATTTTTGAAAAATATTGTTTTATTACACGCCTAAGCTCAGTTTTGACGAAGCAAATAGTACGTTAATAAGAATCATATGTAAATCACATCAAGAGAAAGAGAGATAAACATAGATAAATAGATATATTAGATGGAGAGAGAATAGAGAATAGAGCAGAACGACTCATCTCTCGCCTGGACTCAGCCTGGACAGATCTGACTAAGACCCGCGTCAGGAAACACTTGTCTTGTTTCCTGACGAACCTTACCTACCCCGTGGGTGGCCTTGATGTTATGTACAAGACCAACATTGTCCAGGTACTACACTTGGCTCTACTTCGAGGACAGCGAGAAGTGAGCTTCTACACCACAAGACGGGCAGCAAACAACACATACACTCTCCAGAACATCGCTTCATCTAACTACATGACTCTTGTCGGTTTGGCGCTTTATTTGATTACAATATTAATTATAATAATAATCTCTTCATCTGAGATCATTTATTCCTAGTATGACTCAAGTCTGGAACATGTTCGTACACGATAATGAGATGAACCAAATAAAGACAGTTTATTTGGTTCACCTTTATCCTGTTTCCTATCTGTTTATCTCTCAACAACAAAAAATCTTTCAAATGAGATGATGTAGGTAACAGCTCTTAGCCTGTAAATAAAGTTAGGAATCTTAAACCTAACCTCGTAAAACCCTGTGTAAAGAGAGAGAGAGAGAGAGAGAGAGAGAGAGAGAGAGAGAGAGAGAGAGAGAGAGAGAGAGGGTAGGGAAAGGTCACAATCTTGAGGTCAAAAGGTTACCTGAACTTCACACCTCTGCAGGTGAGAAACTCTCTTTTTACCTTTAATTAAACTGAGGAGGAGGAGGAGGAGGAGGAGAAGAAGAAGAAGTAGAAGAAGATGAAGATGAAGCTGGAGGTGGGAGCGCAGCGCTGTATGACCCTGGTGGGTTTAGAGATTCTTTTTATGATGATAATAATAATGGAGGTGGGAGCAGCTAGTTCCCTTGAGAGGAACTTCTCAACTTGGATCGGAACACCAACAAGACCAGGGTTGATTCCTTCCTTCCCTTCCCTTCGTCGCCTACCCCTTCCACTGCCCAGGAATTCTGGCTTCCTGACGGAGGACTCATCAGATATGTTGTGTCGTGTGTGTCCACCGGGCGGAGTTATCAGCGAAATGTCACACCTTTCCCAGGGTGGTCACGCACACCCGCCCAACACGCTCGTTTTTCTGACCATTTTTCCTTTATTTAAGTTGTGTGTGTGTGTGTGTATGTGTGTGTGTGTGTGTGTGTGTGTGTGTGTGTGTGTGTGTGTGTGTGTGTGTGTGTGTGTGTGTGTGTGTGTGTGTGTGTGTCAGTTCCTTAGCATTTTTTAGGGGAAGGGGGAAGAATTTTTCAATTATGTGTGGACTCAATTCAACAATATCAGAATTTTAGTAAAAATGTTTGAACAAACAGTGAATCATGTGGAAAATAAATATTGAATTTATACTTAGGAACCTTCCGTCACCACTTATGATGGTTTTAAAGACTGACGTTGTACCTCTGGAGTCACTACTACGTCTGTTATCTAATGGTTATTATAGTAACCATGAATTTTAAAGGTGTTGAGGAGTAAACCAGTAGAAGGTCTCGGACAGATGACCGAAAGCTTCAGCTATGGGTTATCGTATGACTAAGACCAGAGTCAGGAAACACTTGCTCCTGTTTCCTGATAAACCTTACCTAACCTAACCTAACCTAACCTAACCTAACCTAACCTAACCTAACCTAACCTAACCTAACCTAACCTAACCTAACCTAACCTAACCTGACCTAACCTGACCTAAAGTGCTAGGTCTATGAAAGCCTTAGAACGAGAGATATGACTAAAGTATCTACCTAATCTAACAATTTTCAGCATTGATGCTGGTAAAGGAGCATTGATGCTGGTAAAGGAGCATTGATGCTGGTAAAGGAGCATTGATGCTGGTAAAGGAGCATTGATGCTGGTAAAGGAGCATTGATGCTGGTAAAGGAGCATTGATGCTGGTAAAGGAGCATTGATGCTGGTAAAGGAGCATTGATGCTGGTAAAGGAGCATTGATGCTGGTAAAGGAGCATTGATGCTGGTAAAGGAGCATTGATGCTGGTAAAGGAGCATTGATGCTGGTAAAGGAGCATTGATGCTGGTAAAGGAGCACTGATATTGGTAAAAGAGCATTGATGCTGGTAAAGGAGCACTGATACTAGTGAAGGAGCATTGATACTGGTGAAGGAGCATTAATACTGTTGAAGGAGCATTGATACTGGTGAAGGAGCATTGATGCTTGCTAAAGAGCATTGATACTGATGAAAGGAGCATTGATACTGGTGAAGGAGCATTAATACTGGTGAAGGGGCATTGATGCTGGTGAAGGAGCATTAATACTGGTGAAGGGGCATTGATGCTGGTGAAGGAGCATTGATACTAGTGAAGGAGATTTGATACTGGTGAAGGAGCATTGATGCTGGTAAAGGGGCAATTGGTACTTGTGAAGGAGCATTGATTCTGTTAAAGGAGCATTGATGCTGGTGAAGGAGCATTGATGCTGGTGAAGGAGCATTGATGCTGGTAAAGGAGCACTGATGCTGGTGAAGGAGCCCTGATATAGGTGAAGGAACATTGATACTGGTGAAGGAGCATTGCTGCTGGTGAAGGAGCATTGATGCTCGTGAAGGAGCATTGATGCTCGTGAAGGAGAATTGATGCCCTAAGCGAGTATTGATGCTGGTAAAGAAGCATTGATACTGGAAAAAGAATATTGATGCTGGTGAAGGAGCATTGATGCTGTGAAGTAGCATCGATGCTTGTAAAGGAGCACTGATACTGGTGAAGGAGCATTGATGGTGGTAAAGGAGCATTGATACTGTGAAGGAGTATTAATACTGGTGAAGGAGCATTGATACAGGTGAATGAGCATTGATAATGGTGAAGGAGCACTGATACTGGTGAAGTAGCACTGATGGTGGTAAAGGAGCATTGATACTGGTGAAGGAGCAGTGATACTGATGTAGGAACATTGATACTGGTGAAGGAGCATTGGCTGGTGAAGGAGCATTAATACTGGCGAAGGAGCATTGATACTGATGAAGGAGCATTGATGCTGAAGGAACATTTATGCTGGCAAAGGAGCATTGATACTGATGAAGGAGCATTGATGCTGAAGGAACATTTATGCTGGCAAAGGAGCATTGATACTGATAAAGGAGCGTTGATGCTGGTGAAGGAGCATTGATGCTAGTGAAGAGCGTTGATGCTACTGAAGGAACACTGATACTGGTGAAGGAGCATTGATACTGGTGAAGGAGCATTGATGCTAGTAAAAGATCACTGATGCTGGTGAAAGAGCATTGATACTGGTGAAGGAGCATTGATGCTAGTAAAAGATCACTGATGCTGGTGAAAGAGCATTGATACTGGTGAAGGAGCATTGATGCTAGTAAAGGATCATTGATGCTGGTGAAAGAGCATTGATGCTGGTGAAGGATAATTAATGCTGGTGAAAGAGGATGTTGGTGAAGGAGCATTGATGCTCCATTCCATGGATGGCAGTACAAGAACATGTCCATTATGTGGATAGTATGAAAGAGCGTATAGATGCACAATAGGCCTAAGAACTAGGCCTCACAAGGGTTAACAGGAGTATATCTTCTGTTACATTTAATTTTATTCAATCTGTTTTACTCAGTTATTCGATATTTGCTTAGAATTTCTTTTAGAATATCTTCTAACCAAGACTAAGTCTGGCTACTACAACAACAGTCTGTCTGTGTGTCTGTCAGACTGTCAGAGGTACTTGTAACCAAGACTAAGTCTGGCTACTACAACAACAGTCAGTCTGTGTGTCTGTCAGACTGTCAGAGGTACTTGTAACCAAGACTAAGTCTGGCTACTACAACAACAGTCAGTCTGTGTGTCTGTCAGACTGTCAGAGGTACTTGTAACCAAGACTAAGTCTGGCTACTACAACAACAGTCAGTCTGTGTGTCTGTCAGACTGTCAGAGGTACTTGTAACCAAGACTAAGTCTGGCTACTACAACAACAGTCAGTCTGTGTGTCTGTCAGACTGTCAGAGGTACTTGTAACCAAGACTAAGTCTGGCTACTACAACAACAGTCAGTCTGTGTGTCTGTCAGACTGTCAGAGGTACTTGTAACCAAGAAACCATACCCCCGGCCGGGATTGAACCCGCGGTCATAGTCTCAAAACTCCAGCCCGTCGCGTTAGCCACTAGACCAGCTAGCCACAATAAGATTCATCCAACTAGGTATATTCGTCTGTAAAAACTTGCATTTGTGGTCACAGAGGTGCCTGTGCTAACTTTCCTATGGTGTAGAAATATACCTAGTTGGATGAATCTTATTGTGGCTAGCTGGTCTAGTGGCTAACGCGACGGGCTGGAGTTTTGAGACTCTATGACCGCGGGTTCAATCCCGGCCGGGGGTATGGTTTGTTTGCAATCGTGTCATTACGATTTCTTGAGTCTTGTAACCAAGACTAAGTCTGGCTACTACAACAACAGTCAGTCTGTTTACAATGTAAATGGTTCCGTGAACGTTTTTATCTACGTTCATGCTTCCATAGTGTGTGGCAGATCTACTCAAGCTTCTAACTGAACTCCTTTGAAATCCATGTTCCTTATTTACTTTGAAACACTAGACACAGTTCTACCCAAGGAATACTATTGTTTTTTCTTCAGGGCACTTTCTTTGGCTAATTTATCAGTTTTATCACGAAGGGGGTAATTCAGTGTGTGACGGAATCCATGAGAATTGTGCATTAATTTCTCTGTCTGTCTGTCTGTCTGTCTGTCTTTCTCTGGCTCTGTCTGTCTGTCTCTGTCTCTGTCTGTCTGACTGTCTGTCTGTCTGTCTGTCTGTCTGTCTGTCTGTCTGTCTATCTGTCTGTCTGTCTGTCTGTCTGTCTGTCTCTCTCTTTCCTGTGAGTATAAGATAATTATAATTGCAATAAGTCCCCCTCTCTCTCCCTCTCTGGCTCCCTGGCTCCCTGGCTCCCTGGCTCCCTGGCTCCCTGGCTCCCTGGCTCCCTGGCTCACTGGCTCCCTGGCTCCCTGGCTCCCTGGCTCCCTGGATCCCTGGCTCCCTTCCACCGACCTCAGTGGTGGTGTGTCAGTTCCCAGGTCACCAGCGATAATACTCTCACGACAGCCTCGTTTGCTCCGGCCATCACACGCTCGCTTCATGATATGTTGTAGTTTGGGTGGTTGCAGTGGTGGTGGTGGGGATGGTGGTAGTGGTTGTAAAAGTGGTGGTGAGTGGGTCTCAGCTGAATTATAAATAATAATAATAATAATAATAATAATAATAATAATAATAATAATCTTTATTTCTACAAGTAAATGGTACAACTTATACAGACCATAGCTGACATCAATGACATACTACTATATAGAAAGCCCCTTGTTATGCAGAGCATATCGGGAAAATTAGGTCAATTTTGTTCCCAGGATGCGACCCACACCACTCAACAAACACCCAGGTACCTATTTTACTGCTAGGTGAACAGGGACAGCAGGTATCTTAAGCAAACATGCCCCCGATGTTTCCACCCGTACCGGGGTTCGAACCACGGACGTCAGTGTGTGAGCCGATTGCGCTAATAACCTAGCTAAGGAACATCACACTCTCATTCCTTATCATTCTCCCTTGCCCCTATTTCTTACCTTCCCATAGGTCTGGCGAAGATGAGAATATCCTCTATAACATTTCGATTAGTTGAGGACACATGTGCAGAACGTAGGTATCTGTATTGTCGAAACGTTTCTCCTGCATAGCAGGCTTCTCCAGCCTGCTACACAGGCGGTAAGTTTCGTCAACAAAGATACATCAATGATGCACATGTATTGTACGTGTCACATACAGCGTGACACATTTCATGTCTATTGTTTTTAATATCTACTTTTTTCCCCCCGCCTCTATGATCACTGTCATCATTCACTTCTCTGTCTCCACCATCTTTATCCACTCTCCTCCCTATCTATCTAAATAAAGATTATTATTATTAATGTTTTTTTATTATTATTAACTGTACTTTATATTACTATTCTATGTATGGGCCAGTAGGCCTTCTGTAGTGTTCCTCCATTCTTATGTTCTTACTAATAACATATAGTCTCGTTGCACCATCTTCTACCATACTCTGCCTTCCCCTCCCATCACTACGCCACCATAACCACTTCTATCAACACCACCACCACTATTACCACTACCCCACTACCACCATTACCACCACTTCCACCAGCACTACTACCACCACCCGTACCACTCCCACCACCATCCCCTACCACCGATTCATCAATTATTTTTAGCCGACTCCTCAGCTAAATGACAGATACTTGTAGCCGAGGCTCCGTTGATGGTAGGATGGAGGGAGTTGATGAACTTTGTCTTTACTGTCCAGATGGGTTGATGGGTGAGTATGTGGGTGGATAGATGGATGGTCGGGTGAGTGTGTGGGTGGATAGATGGATGGACGGGTGAGTGTGTGGGTGGATAGATGGATGGACGGGTGAGTGTGTGGGTGGATAGATGGATGGACGTGTGAGTGTGTGGATTGATAAATGGGTGGGTGAGTGTGTGAGTGGGTGAGTCATATATATATATATATATATATATATATATATATATATATATATATATATATATATATATATATATATATATATATATATATATATATATATACACATATATTCAGGTAATGATGTAGGTGGTGAAGCAGGTGGTGATACAGGTGGTGATGCAGGTGGTGATTCAGGTGAAGGTGTAAGAGGTTAACTCACCACACACGTGAATAATAACTCACAGTATGAATGCTTCAGTGAGTCTCCTCCTGAGTGAATGTCACCTGGTTTTGTCGTAGCGCTCCTGCGTCAGGCAGTGCGCTCAGCGCAGCCCCCGCCACGGGTCGTCAAGCCACCAAGCCACCTCATGTTAGGTCAGCTCATGGGACACGTCTTAGATAAGTAATTCAGAAGAAATTTATCCTATTACTACTTCTACTACTACTACTACAACAATAACTACTACTACTACTACTACTACTACTACTACTACTACTACTACTACTACTACTACTACTACTACTACTACTACTACTACTTTCTTATCTGTCTTCCCTCATTCCGACAGGTCTTCTGTTTTCCTCATCTTTTCTCGCTCACTTGTGACTTGACAATGGTCCGAGAAGTGAGCAAAACGTCGACTGTCACCTCTGAGCGGAGGTCATTAGGGAAGTCGTCAATTCGTCGATCAAAGTGCCAGAATTATTATATAATTCGTCAGGCCGTCAAGCAAGTAATCAGGAATTATTGTTACTTTTATACACAAAAATATTTTTGACTCCGAAAAAAATCGCTGTCGTTTACAAAATTTAAAGAAAAATCACAAAATAACCAAAGGTAAGAGTCTTTGAACCTTCGACTGATGGTTCCAAAGAAAAAAAAAAACTCTTTGGCTAGTGGGGTTTCCAGAGGAAATTTTTTTTGGCGGGGGGCGGGGGAAGGGGAGGCAAGAAAAACATGAATGGAAATCTGAATACTCCATTTTCGACAAATTCCATGGCTGGGAAGGTCCTGGAAGGTCGTAGCTGGAGGCCATCAGGGCGAAGGAGCCACAGCCCTCTGGAAGAACCTTCCAGGGAAGATAAACTGGAAGTTGATAGTAGTGGTGGTCTGGAAGCCTCCAAGATATGAATATTTGATATAGCAGTATATGTTACCCAGAGAGAAGCTTCGTCTGAACCACCAGACTGACTAACGCAAAATTTGGTGCATGTTTTGAGTGCTCTGAATGGTAAAGTTGTGGAATGAACCAGCTGGAGGCTCTATGGAATGAACTAGCTGGAGGCTCTATGGAATGAACCAGCTGGAGACTATGGAATGAATCAGATGGATACTATAGAATGAATCGGCTGGAGACTATTGAATGAACCAGCTGGAGACTCTATGGCGTGAACTAGCTGGGGACTCTGTGGAGTGAATCAGCTGGATACTATAGAATGAATCGGCTGGAGACTGTTGAATGAGCCAGCTGGAGACTCTGTGGAGTGAACCTCGAGAATACAGAATAACCCAGGTGGAACTACAGAATGAACTAGCTGTAGACTACAAACTGAGACATGACAACAATGCTCAGGGGTGAGAGTTTACAGTGTCTTCAAGGAACAATCTAAGACACACCAGAGACATAAAACTACTAAAATTTCCGTATGATAAAAATTATTTCTGTTTGTTAAATCTGCTGAAGAGGGGCTTAGAGAGAGGTCAAATAACATCTTGTTCCTCTTACATTCGTGTTTATTCATATGCAAGTGCGAGGGTTCTAACACCTCTAGATTT
>NC_091333.1:7865071-7882571 GCF_038502225.1 Cherax quadricarinatus | reverse complement strand
CACGCCAGCAGTGCCACAGGCACGGCGGCAGTGCCATTGGCACTACAGCGGTGCCACGGGCACGCCAGCAGTGCCACGGGCCCGCGAGCAGTGCCAGTAGTGCCACGGAACATAGATACCTCGCCTGTCTGTATTAGTTTGTTTACATCAGGTGTAAGTAGAACTTAAATGATATTAAATGACGGTAAATCTATCTTTATGTTCTCTCTCTCTCTCTCTCTCTCTCTCTCTCTCTCTCTCTCTCTCTCTCTCTGTATCACCTGTACCGGTCCCCTAGATGACACTCTCCTGATCTACTAGATGGCACTCTCCTGGTCTACTAGATGGCACTCTCCTGGTCCACTAGATGGCACTCTCCTGGTCTACTAGATGGCTCTCTCCTGTTTCACTAGATGGCTCTCTTCTGGTCCACTAGATGGCACTCTCCTGGTGAACTAGATGGCTCTCTACTGTTCCATTAGATGGCACTCTTCTGGTCCACTAGATGGTTCTCTCCTGGTCCACTAGATGGCACTTTCCTGGCCAACTAGATGGCTCTATCCTGATCCACTAGATGACACTCTCCTGGTCCACTAGATGGCACTCTCCTGGTCCACTAGATGGCACTCTCCTTGCCAACTAGATGGCTCTATCCTGGTCCACTAGATGACGCTCTATGATGGTCAACTAGATAGCACTCTCCTGGTCCACTACATAGCACTCTCCTGGTCCACTAGAATTCATCTGCAGTGCCAGAACTGATTCTTTCAAGGCCCACGGTGCCATCACCTCTGGTCCTAGTGCCTTTTCTTGGAACTCTGCAGTAGTAGTTTTTTCACCAAACACCCGCACTTAGGAAACTTGTGACGTGTTATGCATTCCGAGGCCATTGTCAAGTCACAAGTGTGACGCCAGAAGTAGAGAAGGCCGGAAGACGATGGGATAGAGGGACAGGGAAAAGGGATTAATAGTGGTAGTGGTAGTAGTAATAATAGTAGTAGTAGTGGTGGTGGTGGTGGTGGTGGTGGCGGTGGTGGTGGCAGTAGTAGTAGTAGTAGTAGTAGTAGTAGTAGTAGTAGTAGTAGTAGTAGTAGTAGTGATAGTGGTGGTGTGGTAGTAGTAGTAGTAGTGGTGGTGGTGGTGGTAGTGATAGTGATAGTAGTAGTAGTATTAGTAGTAGTATTAGTAGTAGTAGTAGTAGTAGTAGTAGTAGCAGTGGTGGTAGTGGTAGTAGTAGTAGTAGTAGTAGTAGTAGTAGTAGTAGTGGTAGTAGTGGTGGTAGTGGTGGTGGTAGTAGTAGTAGTAGTAGTAGTAGTAGTAGTAGTAGTAGTAGTAGTAGTAGTAGTAGTAATTATCTACTATCTCCATGAGCTGTTTGACAGGTTTAAATCTACACCATCCAAGTTATCTTCGTCTGTCCACACTCTGGTTAAATTACAGCTTCAGCGTCTCACACATTTAATTCTCAGATTGAAAGATACCTTTCTCATCAGTAATGGGTAATATGTATCTCTCACACTTAGTTTCCTTCCTACAACCAAAAAAAAAAACAGAGAGATCTGTTTCCATGTCTCCCATCTCTTGTTTATCTCCTGATTTGATGTCCTCCACATCTCCTGATGTGATGCCCTCCACATCTCCTGATGTGATGCCCTCCACATCTCCTGATGTGATGCCCTCCACATCTGATGTGATGCCCTCCACATCTCCTGATGTGATGTCCTCCACATCTCCTGATGTGATGCCCTCCACATCTCCTGATGTGATGCCCTCCACATCTGATGTGATGCCCTCCACATCTCCTGATGTGATGCCCTCCACATCTCCTGTGCAGCAGAGAATGAACCTGAATGGGTTACGGGTTTTTATTAATAAAATATCAGTCCATCAATCTTTTCAAGATTGATGGACTGATTAAATCGGCTCCAGGCTGAGGGACTGATTACCCCAAACTCCCTCTGATCTTCACCATTCTTCTTTGTATAGAACTAATGAAGCCACTGTGTGGCGAAACGTTTCCTCAATAAAGATACCCAAGTGTTGCACACGTGTCTAATTTATCAACTTATCTGTTCTCTTAACCATTTATCAACGTCAGGGTTGCATGAAGGGAACTTTCCATAAGGTGATCAAGCCTTTGAGAGTTCACACCAGAGAGGAACTATGTCAGCGTTCAGAGAGTGGGGAACCCTTTCAAAATATTCCCCTCAGAATATCCATTTGAAAAGGAATAAAAAGGCACAATATTGTGACTGGAACAATACGCAAATAACCCGCACATGGGAGAGAGAAGCTTACGAAGAGGGTTCGGACCTACTTGGACCATTTACAAGTCACACTGACACAAGAGTGATGGAGACGGTATATAGGCGAGGAGGACAGGGACGGGAAAGAAAGGAAGAAGGAAGGAAGTAGAGAGGTAGTGGTACCAGCATTATCACTACCACTACTATTCCTACTACTACTTCCACTACCAGCATTACCTCTAACACTAATTCTCCACTATCTTCTTTCTTCCTCTCAAGGTCCCAGCCCTGTTCCTCTCGCCTATATATACTGGCTGCCTCACTCTCTTGTGTCAGTGTGACTGTAAACGGCGTAAGTCGTGTTTTACTGTCTTGTGGGTAGCGTAGAGGTAGATGAGATATACCGCTGTTGACTAGCCTCTTCTTTATTGGAATAACGGGGTTTCCAGCAGGTAATGTGAAGTGTGCCGAACAAAAAGGCACAATTCTCTGACTGGAACAATACACCAATAACCCACACACAGGAGGGAGACTGAAACTCACGACGACGTTTCGGACCGACTTGGACGATTAACTAGTGACTCGTCCGTGGTCTAAATCGGACCATCGAACGTCAACATAAAGAAAGTTATTTATATGCTGAACAGAGAACTCATGCCAGTGTTCAGTGGTGTTTAAAAGGCCACTTCAGGAAATCTAAATCTAAATCTAAACACCTACTTAAAGGCTCATGCGAGAGGACAACGTTATCTATGTTCATTGTGTTAAATTAAAAAGGCTTTTCTGGGAGAAATCCCAATTTAAAAGGTTAGTACAGGAGAGTGAAGCCATATTGGTGTCCCCGTGTCAAAAGGCCTTTTAAATTGTTTAAGTCACGTCAAGCGCTAAACCCATGTGGGTCATTCAGCGCAAGATATGGTGGAGGCTCGATCCTCCGTCTGCTGAACGCTAGTCACACAGCGTCTTTCATTTGTACTCACTAAATGTCCAGCAGACCTTTTAAAGAAAATCTGATATACACACTCGCGTGTTCATACACTACGGAACTTAATGGTTATAATGGTAACCCTAATTTTTAAAGGGATGGAGGGGTGAGCCAGGAGAAGGTCTCGATCAGATCACCAAAAGCTCCAGCTGTGGGTCATCGTATGAGTAACACCAGCATCAGGAAACACTTGTTCCTGTTTCCTGACAAACCTTACCTAACCTAAGCTAACCTAACCTATCCTCACCTGACCTGACTTGACCTAACCTAACCTAACCTAACCTAACCTAACCTAACCTATCCTGACCTGACCTGACTTGACCTAACCTAACCTAACCTAACCTAACCTAACCTAGCCTAACCTAACCTAACCTAAGCTAACCTAACCTATCCTGACCTGACCTGGCTTGACCTAACCTAACCTAACCTTACCTAACCTTACCTAACGTAACCTGACCTGACCTAACTTGACCTGACCTAACCTAACCTAACTTGACCTAACCTAACCTGACCTGACCTGACCTAAGCTTACCTAACGTAGCCTAACCTAACATAACATAACATAACATAACATAACATAACATAACATAACATAACATAACATAACATAACATAACATAACCTGACCTAACTTGACCTGACCTGACCTGAACTGACCTGACTTAACCTAACCTAACCTGACCTCACCTAACTTGACCTGACCTAACCTAATCTAACCTAACCTGAGCTGACCTGACCTAACCTAACCTTAACCAGGAAACAACGCAAGTGTTTCAAGTGTAAACAGACTCTTCTTGAAGAAATTCAGGTCGATTAAATCACTTCAGAGTTCATACAGACGAGGAATCAGACAGGTGTACACAGTGTCTGAAGGCTGATCAAGAAATCACATTTAATAAGACACATCAGGATTCCTACAGGAGAGAAACCTTATCTGGTTTCAGTGCGCCTGTAGGTCTTCTCCAAATACCGTATTTTCCGGCATATAAGGCGCGCCTTTTTCCCCACAAAAAGCCTTGGAAAATCAGCCTGCGTCTTATATGCTCAAGGTCAGGGTCAAGGTAGTTTTGGGTTACTCTTTAGTGGAAAGTAAGAGCGTAATTAACGCTTACCTGGAGTTTACCTGGAGAGGGTTTCGGGGGTCAACGCCCCCGCGGCCCGGCCTGAAACCAGGCCTCACAGTGGATCAGGGTCTGATCAACCAGGCTCTTACTGCTGGCCGCACGCAAGGTGACGTACGAACCACAGCCCAGTTGGTCAGGTACTGAATATTTCTGATTTACCCTTACGATACTTCCATTGTGCGCCTTATATGCCGAAAAAATTGTAATTTCCATTATATACGACACCTGAGAGAACGTACAGGATGGGAACCATATCAGTGTTCAATCAAATCAAATCTGGACACCCAGAGAGTTCGCAGAGAAAAAAAACCCAATGAATAAAATGTGTAAAGCCATTTTTTTCAGATAAATTTTGTGCAATAAAACACTCGGGTTCATAAAATAAATAAATTACGTTGGTGTTTAGTGAGTTAAAAAAAATTCTTATGAAATAAGTTTATTTTTAGTGACTATCATATATAAGGGTAATTAATTGTCATCAGCCCTGTGTATGTCTTCAAGAGTGAGTTGCTGATCAACCAGGCTATGGTGCTGACACTAGACTGTGCTGATTAGTCAGGCTGTGGGGCTGGCACTAGACTGTGCTGATTAGTCAGACTGTGGGGCTGGCACTAGACTGCACTGATTAGTCAAGCTGTGGTGCTGACACTAGACTGCATTGATTAGTCAGGCTGTGGTGATGACACAATACCGCACTGATCAGCCAGGCTGTGGTGCTGGCACTAGACTGCATGTGGCTGGCACCAATTTAAAGGGCTTTCTTTTTTTTTTTTACCGGATACCTTATATATACAGTGGAACCTCGGTGCTCGAACGTACTGGTTCTCGAACAAACCGGAGTCCGAATAGTTTTGTTCAGAAAAAATTGACCCAGCCTTTGAACGTTTTTCTAGAGGCCGAACGAAATTTAAAACTTTACAGGAAAGCCTTGTTTAAAAAGTGCTTTGAAGTGACCTCTGACACTGACCTAACTCTCAGAGATTTTTGGAAGAGTCAGTTAAACATCCTCCAGTGTGTGAGGCTGATAATTAAAGAATGGGAAATACTGGTTCGGACATCGAACTTTTCGCAGTTCGAACACCACCAAGAAACCATTTAAGTTCAGATACCGAGGTTCCACTGTTTATGACCGGGATATCACAATCATTTTCCACCGGAAAATCAATTTCTTCCTAACACTTATCATTCATCTTCTCTTAGGTCATCCCATTGTCTTTTATGTTTTTCCCCATTCTTGCCTGTCAAGAATGGGGAAAAATATAAAAGACAATGGAATTACCTAAGAGAAGAGGAATGGTGAGTGTTAGGAAGAAATTGATTTTCCGGTGGAAAATGATTGCGATATCACCTAGTTTATCCCTCTACTGTGCCTTATTTCTGTTTTTATCACCTCTCCAGTTCCATTTTTATCCCTTCTGGCTGTCCCACTCTCCTTTCTGGCCTAACTTCTGGCCTCATTCCTATCCCTTCCTCCTCTCCTATCCCTCTCTCATAACTCACCTCTCTCTCCCTTCGTCTCATACCATTCTCTCCACCCCTACTTCTCTCACCTCGTTCGCTTCCTCTTTTACCTCGTTTCTTACCACCCTCCTCGCCTATTCTACCTTTCTTCCTGTCTTCCTGTCTCTAGCGCCTCGATATTTACCCTATATCCCCACCAGTCAGGGGAATAACGGGGTTTGACTGGGCACCGCAGCCCAGTCCTCGTGTTTAGGGACAATTTACGTAATGGGGACGCGAGTGGGTTGCCAAAAGTCAGAGATTTCACTCTGATCCCTCAACGACTGTGTCCCTATTTCTGGTTATTGGATCACTGTTGACTCTCTCTTTTTCTCTCACTCACACTCTTTGCACAGAATGTGTATGAAGGAAGGGAAGGTACCTAAGGATTGCTGAACAGCTGGTGCAGCTGTCAGAAGCTCTCACGACAACACTGAGACTCAGGTTAGGATATATATACGAGGATGTAAATATTTTGCGATTAAAAGTGGATCTTGGACAAGGATGTGACATCAGCGTGGTTGCTTAACGTGTTTATAGACAGGGGTTATAGAAGGGGTTATAGACAAAGGTTATAGATGTACTTGTAGAGGTGTTTACATACGAGGTTTTAAAAGGAAGGAATAAAGGGGTGCTGGGGAGAGGCGTGTGCTTATAATGAATCTGATACTGCAGATAATGAATCTGATACTGAAGTGGGCGGTGTTAGTGTTGCTCTTTGCTGATGCGCAGGTCTTGTGGAATGTTCAGAAGAGAAGTTGCTGAAACTGGAAGAGTTGGGAAGTAAAGGTATTTGAAAAAAGTGAGTACAGAAGAGATGAAGGGATGGATGAGGTAAACATATTTAGATATTTTGGAGTGAGCGTGAAGGCAGCTCGGTCCATGAAAGACGATAGGTAAGTGAATGTGATCTGACCTGACTAGGTTAGGGCGTTTGCTCAATTAAGCAGGTAGGAGAATTGGACCTGCCTCGCATGGGTCAGTAGGCCTGCTGCAGTGTTCCTTCTTTCTTATGTTCTTATGATAGGTATCACAGACTATTTACTGGGGTTAGACGAAATATGAACATGTGATAAATGGTTTTGAAAACCGACAAAGTGAAGTATGAGACGCTTATGCAACATATGGGAATTATTGAAGAAACGTTTCGCCACACAGTGGCTTCATCAGTCCAAAACAAAGCAGAAAGGTGTATGGAGAGGAGGAGTTTGAGGTAATCAGTCCCTCAGCCTGGAGTTGGTCCTCTATTTGCACCTAAACAGCATCAGTTCGTCAAGGAATTGATTTGAACAGTATCCAGGGGAATTTTCAGCCATTCCTCAAGGCAACACCTGATCTAACTCTTCCAAAGACAACGGTGAAGGAGATCGGTTCCTGACTTGCTGTTACAACAGACTCCACAAATGCTTGCTAATGTTTAGATCTCTTCCCTGGGCATGTATTTTTCTTTACCATCTCTTGCTTTTACCCCATTTCTGTGGCATTTATCTTCCCTTTCTTTTTCCCTTTAAGGCTTTCCCCCTTTCTCTCCCTTTCCTCTCTCTCGCTTAAGACTGCCTCTTCCATCCTTCACTTCCTCTTGATCTTCCTACAGAGTCAGTCCACTTTTCCACAGCCTCTCTGAAGCAAAGTAGTGGCTCTTTACCCCTTGTTGTTTCCCCTTCCCTTCGTCGTGGCTCTCCTCTTCCTTCCTTTGCCCTCGTCGTGGCTCCCCTCTTCCTTCCCCTCCCCTCGTCGTGGTTCCCCTCACCCTGGCCTGGTGTGGTGGGGCAGTAGTAATCAGCGGCTACACATGGTATTGACACTCCTCTGATGTATTGAATGTTAGGACACAACACACATATTCCTTAAGACCTTTCCAACCACCTGCTACTGGGCTTTCTCTCTCTCTCTCTCTCTCTCTCTCTCTCTCTCTCTCTCTCTCTCTCTGTACGAGGTTAGGTTCAGAGTTCCTACCTTTATTTTCAAGCTAAGAGCTTTTTCCTACCTCAGCTCATTGGACAAATCTCACTCACCATTAATCTTACGGCACATCTGAACACTTTTATTGTTATTATTGGGCCGCTCTACTGTTACACATCCGAATGATGCATTGATGGTGTTCTGTTGTGTTTACTGGTTCATTGATGGTGTTCTGTTGTGTTTACTGGTTCATTGATGGTATTCTGTTGTGTTTACTGGTTCATTGATGGTGTTCTGTTCTCTCTCTCATTCTCTGTGTCTCTATGTCTCTGTCTGTCTCTCTCTCTCTCTCTCTCTTTTATATATAATATATATATATATATATATATATATATATATATATATATATATATATATATATATATATATATATATATATATATATATGAACTAATACGGTCTAATGGTCTAACTGTTCCAAAACCAAGGGCTGGCATGCAAGACACAATGAGGTCAACGACATCATTAAGAACCCTTGCTACAGCTGGATGCCCTGCCGAGAGGAGCCACGATCACTTGCAGCAAACAATACCCACAACCAGCAAACCGCCCGACGGATCACCATCTATCCTGGAAGAATGGCAAGCCTTAGCATGGACTATACCTGTGTGTCCACACTGGCTGAAACCTATATCCATCAGTGGAGGGCGACAGGAGGAGCTGCTGACCACAGGGAGGAGTACAAGATCAGCAAGTACAGGGACATTAGCCAACGTATCAATTTGTCCCAGTGGGATCAGAGACCTTGGGATCATGGGAAAAAATCCCACACGTTTCTAAAGAATTGGGTTCCAGACTCATCGACACCACCAGGACCAAGGGCAGCCACTTTCATGTTCAGCGCCTCAGCGTCGCCATCCAGAGAAATGCTTGCTGCATACTTGGTTCAGTCCAGCCTTGAGGAGCTGGAGGAAATTCATCATCTTTGATACATTGTGCCATTGTATTCATGTTTATGTTTTTCTGTAAATGTATTTGTTTATTAATAAATGTTCACTTAGAATATAAATATAGGGGGTGGTAGGAGAAGAAAATATTCAAACAGCTCCGGGGAGAACCTTGAGTTTTCCCTGAGGTACGTTTATTGTCTTCTCTGAGGATGAGGGTCCCCATTCCAGCTATAGAGGTGGTACTAAAAAAAAAAAAAAAAAAAAAAAAAAATATATATATATATATATGTATATATATATATATATATATATATATATATATATATACATATATATATATATATATATATATATACATATATATATATATATATATATATATATATATATATATATATATATATAAATATATATATACATATATATATACACACGCAGGGGTAGAAAAGCACCGGACACCAGCCACAGGTAAGTCACTGATGGGCGTGGGCGTGAGCGCGGGCGTGGTGTTAAACGCGGCTGTCTTACAATTATCTGACACGGGCGTTGAAGGCGAGTCATGTGTGGGCGTGGGCGTGATTGTTTTACGAGCCGCGGGCGTGGACGGGGCAGTGATAGTGGGCGCGGGCGTGATAATTGTACAAGGGATGGGCGTGGGCGTTAGTGTGGGCGTGGGGTGTGAAGAGGGCACAAGAAGGGAGGAGGATTGCAGGTGTAAATCAGGCTTTATGCCATATATGATCTTTTTATGGCTTTATTTGTGCTTTATAGTAAATGATGGAGGGTCTCTCTCTCTCTCTCTCTCTCTCTCTTACTTTTCCATCTTAGAACACTGTCCTCTGAAGTTGTAAACACACACACACACACACACACACACACACACACACACACACACACACACACACACACACACACACACACACACACACACACACACACATATGACTGGTAAAAAAAAAAACAGGACTCAGAACAGTTTAACAAATCTAGAATCAGCATTCAGGAACCTTAACAAGGAGTCATTCACAACTCTAAAACGATATCTACACCTGATAAAGCACGTCAAGAATTAGACACTTTTGCAGCATTTCTAAATCTTTATAGTAGAAACATTTCGCCAACAAGTGGCTTCGTTAGTCCGGTACAGAGATGAGAAGGAGTTTGAAGTAATCGGTCCCTCAGCCTGGAGTCGATGTGTTCGTTCATCAGTATTGACTGATAGGTGGTTCCACGAGGCTAGGAAGGAGGGAGATGGTCTAGGAACGAGCAAAAAGCAGGGTCAGGAGCTGAGACTCAACCTCTGTAATTCTCTTATTTCTACTCCTTCCTCAACCTCCCCCCCCTCCAGGTTCCACCCTCTTTCTTCTTCCTAACTGCTTACCCTCCCTCCTCCCCCTCCCTGCTTACCCTCTCTCCCCCTCCCTGCTTACCCTCTCTCCTCCTCCCTGCTTACCCTCTCTCCTCCCTGCTTACCCTCTCTCCCCCTCCCTGCTTACCCTCTCTCCTCCCTGCTTACCCACTCTCCTCCCTGCGTACCCTCACTCCTCCCTGCTTACCCTCTCTCCCTCCCAGCTTACCCTCTCTCCCCTTCCTTACCCTCTCTCCCCTCCTTACCCTCTCTCCCCCTTCCTGCTTACCCTCTCTCCCCTCCCTGTTACCTCTCCTCCCTCTTCCTCTAACCTCTCCCTCCTCCTTACCCTCTCTCTCCCGTTACCCTCTCTCCTCCTCCCTGCTTACCCTCTCTCCTCCCTGCTTACCCTCTCTCCTCCTCCCTCTACTCCTCCCTCCTTCCCTCTCCTCCCTTACCCTCTCTCCTCCCTGCTTACCCTCTCTCCTCCCTGCTTACCCTCTCTCCTCCTCCCTGCTTACCCTCTCTCCTCCCTGCTTACCCTCTCTCCTCCTCCCTGCTTACCCTCTCTCCCAAATCTGCACACAGAAATCACTCCCCACGAAAGTAAAAGACTGGGCAGGCGATGCAAAATGCCCCCAATTAAAAGTAGGGGCGCCATTGGTACACTAAGAGAAAACACCATAAGTGTCAGGGGCCCAAGATTGTTCAACAGCCTCCCATCTTGAAGGCAGCCCCTGGCTGCCTTCAAGAGAGAGCTGGACAGATACCTAAAGTCAGTGCCGGATCAGCCGGGCTGTGGTTCGTACGTTGGACTGCGTGCGACCAGCAGTAACAGCCTGGTTGATCAGACCCTGATCCATCGGGAGGCCTGGTCATGGACCGGGCCGCGGGGGCGTTGATCCCCGGAATAACCTCCAGGTAACCTCCAGGTAACCTCCCTACTTACCCTCTCTCCTACTTCTCTTCCTCCATGCTTATGCTCATTCTTCCTTCTACGTCTCCTCCTCCTCTTCTTTCTCCTTCCCCTCCTCTTCCTCCTCCTCCTTCTCTTTCTCCACATCCTCTTCTTCCTCCTCTTCTTTTCCTCCTCTTTTTTCCCTTTTCCTCCTCCTCTTCTTCCTTCTTCACCTTCCCTACTTTTCCTTCTCCTCCTCCTCCTCTTCCTCCTCCTCCTTCTCTTTCTCCTCCTCCTCCTCTTCTTCCTCCTCCTCTTTTTCCTTCTCCTTTTTTCCTCTTCTTCCTCTTCCTCCTCTTCTTCTTCTTCTTCTTCTTCCTCCTCCTCCTCCTCCTTCTCCTCTTCCTCCTCCTCCTCCACCTTCTCCTCCTCCCCCTCCTCTTACGTCACAGTGCGTATACGCATCACTAATTCTCATAAATAGTAATAGGCATAAATAATAGCGTGAGGCATCTGGGTAGAGGGAGTAAAGGGGGGAATAAGGGGAAGAGAGCGAGACGCTCCTAAAGGGGACGAGTTAGGGGGAAAAATGGAAAAGCAAAGGGTGAAAATGGGGAGTGTGACCTCCTAGCCAATCACTGTGGGAGATGGTCACTGGGGATGCTATTAGTTAATTACAGTATCCGGGGAAGTCAAAGCACACACTCACACACCACACAGTACACACCTACACACATACACACACACACACACATACACACACACACACACACAAACACACACACACACACACACTCACTCACACACACACACACACACTCACACACACACACACACACACACACACACACACACACACACTCACACACACACACACACACACACACACACACACACACACACACACACACACACACACACTCACACACACACACACTCACACACACACTCACACACACACACACACACACACACAGCGACGCATCGCTCTTAAACCTGTCAACAAAATTTGCAGGAAAAAAACAAATAAAACAATCGCCTGAAACACCAGTGTTTGTGTGTGGGGGTCACTGGGGGTCAGGGGGTAGTGGGGGTCACTGGGGGTCAGGGGGTAGTGGGGGTCAAGGTAACCCCCCACAAGGGCCACAATTACCTTGTCAGCTGTGAAAATTACCTTCAAGAGAAGTTTTAAATTACACTTATAAACCCTAGGCTTAAAACATCAACATTCAATAATGTCTCGTTTTACTCGCCTTTTATTACTTGTTTTATTTATGTTGTTTTACTTCTTGCTTTATTTATGTTTTTATTATTTAATTTGTAATGTTTTCATTGCTTGTTTTATAATTCTTTTATTACTTGTTTTGTTTGTTTTATTGTTTTATTTATATTGTTTTTATTGTTTTACTTATGTTTTTGTTGTTTTGTTTACATTGTTTTATTGCCTGTTTTATTAATATTGTTTTTATTGTTTTATTTGTTTTATTGTTTTATTTATATTGTTTTTATTACTTATTTTACTTATGTTTTATTGTTTTATTTAAGAACAATAAAATGGTATAAAATACCGACAGGTTGTTAGGTAAGACACATAGGCAACAGTTAGGTATCTTTATTTCGAAACGTTCTACACAAGTGACTCTTCAGTCGAGTACAGAAAAGTTGATAAAAGCAGAAGATACTTGAAGACGATGTAATCAGTCCATCACCCTTAATGTTTTGAGGTGGTCAGTCCCTCAGTCTGGAGAACATTGTTCCATAGTCTGGAACAATATTGTTCCATAGTCTGGAACAATATTGTTCCATAGTCTGGAACAATATTGTTCCATAGTCTGGAGCAATATTGTTCCATATTCTGGAACAATATTGTTCCATATTCTGGAACAATATTGTTCCATAGTCTGGAACAATATTGTTCCATAGTCTGGAACAATATTGTTCCATAGTCTGGAACAATATTGTTCCATAGTCTGAGTAATATTGTTCCATATTCTGGAACAATATTGTTCCATATTCTGAACAATATTGTTCCATAGTCTGGAAGCAATATTGTTCCATAGTCTGGAATCAATATTGTTCCATAGTCTGAACAATATTGTTCCATAGTCTGGAGCAATATTGTTCCATATTCTGGAACAATATTGTTCCATATTCTGGAACAATATTGTTCCATAGTCTGGAACAATATTGTTCCATAGTCTGGAACAATATTGTTCCATAGTCTGGAACAATATTGTTCCATAGTCTGGAACAATATTGTTCCATAGTCTGGAACAATATTGTTCCATAGTCTGGAGCAATATTGTTCCATATTCTGGAACAATATTGTTCCATATTCTGGAAAAATATTGTTCCATAGTCTGAGCTAATATTGTTCCATGAGTCTGGAACAATATTGTTCCATAGTCTGGAACTTTATGAGGTTAAAGTTGCAAGAGAATCGAAGACTAACCCAAAAGGATTCTTTCAGGTATACAGAAGTAAGATCAGGGACAAGATAGGCCCACTCAAAAGTTCCTCGGGTCAGCTCACTGACAGTGATAAGGAAATGTGTAGAATTTTTAACACATACTTCCTCTCAGTTTTTACACAGGAGGATACCAGCGATATTCCAGTAATGATAAATTATGTAGAACAGGACGATAATAAACTGTGCACTATTAGGGTCACAAGTGACATGGTCCTTAGGCAAATAGATAAATTAAAACCTAACAAATCCCCAGGCCCTGATGAACTGTATGCAAGGGTTCTAAAGGAATGTAAAGAGGAGCTTAGCACACCTTTGGCTAATCTTTTCAACATATCACTACAAACTGGCATGGTGCCAGATAAGTGGAAAATGGCAAATGTGATACCTATTTTCAAAACAGGTGACAGGTCCTTAGCTTCGAACTATAGACCAATAAGCCTAACCTCCATAGTGGGAAAATTTATGGAATCAATAATTGCCGAGGCAGTTCGTAGCCACCTTGAAAAGCATAAATTAATCAACGAATCTCAGCATGGTTTTACAAAGGGGCGTTCCTGCCTTACGAATTTATTAACTTTTTTCACTAAGGTATTTGAGGAGGTAGATCATGGTAATGAATATGATATTGTGTATATGGACTTCAGTAAGGCTTTTGACAGGGTCCCACATCAGAGACTATTGAGGAAAATTAAAGCACATGGAATAGGAGGAGAAATTTTTTCCTGGATAGAGGCATGGTTGACAAATAGGCAGCAGAGAGTTTGCATAAATGGGGAGAAATCAGAGTGGGGAAGCGTTACGAGCGGTGTTCCACAGGGGTCAGTGTTGGGCCCCCTGCTGTTCACAATCTACATAAACGACATAGATGAGGGCATAAAGAGCGACATCGGCAAGTTTGCCGATGACACCAAAATAGGCCGTCGAATTCATTCTGACGAGGACATTCGAGCACTCCAGGAAGATTTGAATAGACTGATGCAGTGGTCGGAGAAGTGGCAGATGCAGTTTAATATAGACAAATGCAAAGTTCTAAATGTTGGACAGGACAATAACCATGCCACATATAAACTAAATAATGTAGATCTTAATATTACGGATTGCGAAAAAGATTTAGGAGTTCTGGTTAGCAGTAATCTGAAACCAAGACAACAGTGCATAAGTGTTCGCAATAAAGCTAATAGAATCCTTGGCTTCATATCAAGAAGCATAAATAATAGGAGTCCTCAGGTTGTTCTTCAACTCTATACATCCTTGGTTAGGCCTCATTTAGATTATGCTGCACAGTTTTGGTCACCGTATTACAGAATGGATATAAATTCTCTGGAAAATGTACAAAGGAGGATGACAAAGATGATCCCATGTATCAGAAACCTTCCCTATGAGGATAGACTAAGGGCCCTGAAACTGCACTCTCTGGAAAGACGTAGAATTAGGGGGGATATGATTGAGGTGTATAAGTGGAAGACAGGAATAAATAAAGGGGATGTAAATAGTGTGCTGAAAATATCTAGCCTAGACAGGACTCGCAGCAATGGTTTTAAGTTGGAAAAATTCAGATTCAGGAAGGATATAGGAAAGTACTGGTTTGGTAATAGAGTTGTGGATGAGTGGAACAAACTCCCAAGTACCGTTATAGAGGCCAGAACGTTGTGTAGCTTTAAAAATAGGTTGGATAAATACATGAGTAGATGTGGGTGGGTGTGAGTTAGACCTGATAGCTTGTGCTAACAGGTCGGTTGCCGTGTTCCTCCCTTAAGTCAATGTGACCTGACCTGTTAGGTTGGGTGCTTTGGCTTAAGCCGGTAGGAGACTTGGACCTGCCTCGCATGGGCCAGTAGGCCTTCTGCAGTGTTCCTTCGTTCTTATGTTCTTATGTTCTTATGGAACAATATTGTTCCATAGTTGTTGAAGATGATGGGCGTGGGTGGTGGGCGTGGGTGGTGGGCGTGGGTGGTGTGCGTGGGTGGTGGGCGTGGGTGGTGTGCGTGGGTGGTGGGCGTGGGTGGTGAGCGTGGGTGGTGGGCGTGGGGTGGTGAACGTGGGTGGTGTGCGTGGGTGGTGGGCGTGGGTGGTGAGCGTGGGTGGTGGGCGTGGGTGGTGTGCGTGGGTGGTGGGCGTGGGTGGTGGGCGTGGGTGGTGGGTGTGGGTGGTGTGCGTGGGTGGTGGGCGTGGGTGATGGGTGTGGGTGGTGGGCGTGGTGGTGGGCGTGGGTGGTGGGCGTGGGTGGTGGGCGTGGGGTGGTGGGCGTGGGTGATGAGCGTGGGTGGTGGGCGTGAGTGATGAGCGTGGGTGGTGTTCGTGGGTGGTGGGCGTGGGTGGTGGGCGTGGGTGGTGGGCATTTGTGGTGGGCATTGGTGGTGGGCGTGGGTGGTGGGCGTGGGTGGTGGGCATGGGTGGTGGGCATTGGTGGTGGGCGTTGGTGGTGGGCGTGGGTGGTGGGCGAGGGTGGTGGGGCGTGGGTGGTGGGCGTGGGTGATGGGTGTGGGTGGTGGGCGTGGGTGGTGTGCGTGGGTGGTGGGCGTGGGTGTTGGGCATGGGTGGTGGGCATTGGTGGTGGGCGTGGGTGGTGGGCGTGGGTGGTGGGCGTAGGTGATGGGCGTGGGTGGTGGGCGTGGGTGGTGGGCATGGGTGGTGGGCATTGGTGTTGGGCGTGGGTGTTGGGCGTGGGTGATGGGCGTGGGTGGTGGGCGTGGGTGGTGGGCGTGGGTGATGGGGCGTGTGTGGTGGGCGTGGGTGGTGTTCGTGGGTGGTGGGCGTGGGTGTTGGGCATGGGTGGTGGGCATTGGTGGTGGGCGTGGGTGGTGGGCGTGGGTGGTGGGCGTGGGTGGTGGGCGTAGGTGATGGGCGTGGGTGGTGGGCGTGGGTGGTGGGCGTGGGTGATGGGCGTGGGTGGTGGGCGTGGATGGTGGGCGTGGGTGGTGGGCGTGGGTGGTTGGTGTGGGTGGTGGGCGTGGGTGGTGGGCGTGGGTGGTGGGCGTGGGTGGTGGGTGTGGGTGGTGAACGTGGGTGGTGGGCGTGGGTGGTGTGCGTGGGTGGTGGGCGTGAATGGTGGGCGTGGGTGGTGGGCGTGGGTGGTGGGCGTGGGTGGTGGGCGTGGGTGATGGGCGTGGGTGGTGGGCGTGGATGGTGGGCGTGGGTGGTGGGCGTGGGTGGTGGGTGTGGGTGGTGGGCGTGGGTGGTGGGCGTGGGTGGTGGGTGTGGGTGGTGGGCGTAGGTGGTGGGCGTGGGTGGTGGGCGTAGGTGGTGGGCGTGGGTGGTGGGTGTGGGTGGTGGGTGTGGGTAGTGGGCGTGGGTGGTGGGCGTGGGTGGTGGGCGTGGGTGGTGTGCGTGGGTGGTGGGCGTGGGTGGTAGGCGTGGGTGGTGGGCGTGGGTGGTGGGCGTGGGTGGTGGGAGTGGGTGGTGGGCGTGGGTGGTGGGAGTGGGTGGTGGGCGTGGGTGGTGGGTGTGGGTGGGGGTGGTGGGCGGGGGTGGTGGGCGTAGGTGGTGGGCGTGAGTGGTGGGTGTGGGTGGGCGTGGGTGGTGGGTGTGGGGTGGTGGGTGTGGGTGAGCGTGGGTGGTGGGTGTGGGTTGTGGGTGTTGGTGGTGGGCGTGGGTGGTGGGCGTGGGTGGTGGGTGTGGGTGGTGGGCGTGGGTGGTGGGCGTGGGTGGTGTGAGTGGGTGGTGGGTGTGGGTGGTGGGCGTGGGTGGTGGGCGTGGGTGGTGTGCGTAGGTGGTGGGCGTGGGTGGTGTGTGTGGGTGGTGGGCGGGGGTGGTGGGGGGGGGGTGTGGGTGTGGGTGGTGGGCGTGGGTGGTGGGCGTGAGTGGTGGGCGTGGGGTGGTGGGTGTGGGGTGGTGGGCGTGGGTGGTGGGCGTGGGTGGTGGGCGTAGGTGGTGGGCGTGAGTGGTGGGTGTGGGTGGGGTGAGTGGTGGGTGTGGGTGGTGGGTGTGGGTGTGCGTGGGTGGTGGGTGTGGGTTGTGGGTGTGGGTGGTGGGCGTGGGTGGTGGGCGTGGGGTGGTGGGTGTGGGTGGTGGGAGTGGGTGGTGGGCGTGGGTGGTGGGCGTGGATGGTGGGGTGTGGGTGGTGGGCGTGGGTGGTGGGCGTAGGTGGTGGGCGTGGGT